>NC_052509.1:55370389-55426311 GCF_014356525.2 Nilaparvata lugens
AGAAAGAAGAAGAAGAAGAAGAAAAGAAGAAGAAGAAGAAGAGAAGAAAGAAGAAGAAAGACGCAGAAGAGAAAAGAAGAAGAAGAAGAGAAGAAAGAAGAAGAAGAAGAAGAAGAAGACAAGAGAAGAAGAAGAGAAGAAGAAGAAGAGAAGAAGAGAAGAAGAAGAAGAAGAGAAGAAGAAAGAGAAGAAGAAGAAGAGAAGACGAAGAAGAAGAAGAAAAGAAGAAGAAGAAGAAGAAGAGAAGAAAAGAAGAAGAAGAAGAAGAAGAAGAAGAAGAAGAAGAAGAAGAAGAAGAAGAAGAAGAAGAAGATGAAGAAGGAGAAGTAGGATAAGATGAGTGGGCTAGGAAGCCAATAGAGCCAAGCAGAGACCAGAAGAGAAATGAAATATCCAAGCAAGTCGGCAAGCCATTGTTCTGGTCAGACAAAGGAGCGCGTTTGAATGGGAAGGAGCCGAATTGAATACGACAGAGCTGAGAGGGTGTTACTAATTGAAAAACAATTATGACCCACCCCCCTGCTCGGTGCCAGATTTGAACCCCCTACCACAAAGGTTGGGGTCACGTCACCTGCGCCAGGCGGCCACCAGGCGGCCAGACCTGGTTTCGGCATTTCAATCTGCTCAGCCGACCAAACGATCTGCGGATCTACAATTATTGCCGTCTCTCAAATTCGATGAGCCCACCTCATTGGTTAGTCAGAGCAGAAGCATAACCCCGATTTGTAGGGAAATCAACTTTGACCCTCTATACCAGGACTGGTTACAAGTACTGTACTAAAAATTGCGCCATCTTATTTTACCCATTTTAGATCTGAATGTATATTTTTCTGTATCACTCATGAATGAAAGTAATGTGAGAGAAAGTGATAACACGGAGATTAGTCTGATTTGCAGATAATTATATTTTTGATAGAGATTGCGGAGTGATACAATAAAAGTTAAATTTTCTAATTTGAATAATCGGGTTAAAGCAATGAGATGGGGCCGCCGAAAACAATGGATGAACATTAGTAGAATTGATGGTGATGTTGTGAAATCTCTCCATAATAAGAAAACAAACATATTGTCAAATTTCACTAAAAATTTACTAAAAACTTTAAAACAGAACCATGTACTTCCTCAGTACAGCTGATGATACGTAGGTTAACTACGTGAAACCATGGTTCTGTTTTAAAGTTTTTAATAAATTTTTAGTGAAATTTGACAATATCTTTGTTTTCTTATTATAATGGATGAACAGGTAGAAGTTCTAGAGACCCTCCAGTTGTCATCCATTGCTATTGAATTTCGACATTTTCGTTGGTTATTGTTAGGGTTACCACTCCGAGCAATATATTGGTGGACCAGTGTGGTTACTTGAAGGCACTTTCAGCTGTAAGCTAATGGTAGCATACAGTGATTGGATAAGCACACACATTACTATAGATCTTCTTCTTCTTCTCCTGAGCCTATGTCCCATTTCTCTCGGAGTCGGCCCTCCTAATCCTTTTCCGCCATTCCGGGCGTTGTTGAGTCAGTTCAGGCTCTAAATCCGTCGTCCTCATATCCTTGGAAATTGTACCCATCCAGGTTGTCGGCGGTCTACCAGGGTGTCTCCTAGGCTGTTCATTTTCATGACGAGTCTGGTCATGTGATCCTCACCGCGTCTCATAACGTGCCCGTACCACGAGCGCAAGCGATTTTCTCTTAGCTTATCAGTTATATTAGCAACTTTGAATGTTCCTCTCATATATTCATTCCTAACTTTGTCTTTCAGGGTTACACCTCCCGACCACCGGAGCATCTTCATCTCTGTAACATGAATTTATTGTTCATCTGACTTTCGCATAGCCCAACATTCAGATCCATACATTAAAACTGGCCTGATTGCTCTCTTATATATGTTTCCTTTGACCTCGATGGGCATTTTTGCATCGCAGATGACTCCCGTCAATGATCGCCATTTCAGCCATGCAGCTGTTATCCGGTCCTTGATGTCTCTGTCAACGGAGGCTGTACATGCAAGAGTAGATCCCAAGTATTTGAAGTGGTCAACTTGTTTTAAAGGAGTGCCATCAAGCTGAGGTTGTACCACGCTGATGTTAGATGTTCCAATTCCTGAGAATTACAGTGCATGTATTCTGTTTCAGTACGACTTACTCTCAGCCTTCGACTCTCTAATACTGTGCACCATGCTGTTGAATCTATTTGAACCTGTTGTAAGTTTCTGCTACAAGGACTATGTCATCTGCATATAGAAGCGACCAAGGGACTGGCTTCTGAAGGTGTGCGGTAACGTATTTCATGACTATGTTGAACAACAGTGGACTACGTAGTCATGAACTACGTTACACACACGTTAAACACACATTACTATAGATGACAAGTACAAATTTAGTGAAACGTACGTGGTGTGTAAAGCCTACATCGATTTTTGGACGTACATTATTGTAAGCTGTCCTTATAAATTCTATGAGATCGAATGGGACTTGACAAACATATCATACACATCATATATTTGCCAAGTTGTGTTCAATATAATAGAATTTGAAAGGACGCCAGAAAATGTACGTTCAATAAGTATCGAATTGTATGTAACTCAATTTAGTCTGTATACAGCATGTGAGCAAGTTGAATTTCATCAAATGAACAATTGGGAATGATACAATAATTACAAGTACTTGATCACTGATTACTTCAATAATTGCAGAGAATACAAGTACAGATGTAAGGTGCAAAGTGATAAATAAATGGTGCTACCAGCTGGAATTGCCTCAAGAAAGCACCCGTACCACTGATAATAATGAAGCGGAATCAGAGGACAATAAAGTATGCTAGTCGAGAGTTAGAGGATGCACCTTTTGGAACAATAGCCTAGTGTACAGGTAGCGCGACCCTGTCTCCTTTCTTTACCCGAATAATCTCTTTGAACTCCTATGGAATATTTTTCAACAGGAATTATCTCGAAATGTGGGAAAAATCACATTATATTCATAACTTTTCTCTCAATCATGAGTTGTAGAGGATGAAGAATCGTTTCAAAAGAAGAAGAAGAAGAAGAAGAAGAAGAAGAAGAAGAAGAAGAAGAAGAAGAGAAGAGGGAGGAAAGAAGAAGGAAGGAGGAGAAAAGAAGAAGAAGAAGGAGAAGGAGAGGAAAGAAGAGAAGAGAAGAAGAAGAAAGGGGAGGAGGAGAGAAGGAGTAGCCTAGAACAAGAAGACAAGAAGAAGAGAAGAAGAAAGGGGATAGATACATAAGTAGGAAAGAAAAAGGTATTGTAAGTTCGCCTCTGGCAAGTCCTCAGTCTCCTCTCCTGCCCTAGCTCCTCACTCATTATTATTCCAACAGCGGCACTTTCACATAAAACAATTCAGAGTCTTAAGAGTCGCAACCAACGAGGGAAAAACAATTCGCGCCAATATGAATACACTTTTATACCCCGTGATCTGACACGTCACGGTCTGGCATTTCGGCTCCCAGCGATGACTGATTGTCAAAATTCTCAGGATCGTTGTTCATTTTCATGCATAACAGTAGCTGCCAAGTTAGGCCCGCTCACACCCCAAACTCGACGTTTTTTCCTTATTTTTCAAGTTTTCTTGTCTCTAGACGTCTGCTTCTGATGGAACTCACCATAGCTGGAATTGTTCGTCGTTTCAAGTATTTCCAACAACATTTGTGAAGATAGCAGTTTTAATTTTCTCAATCTGAAGCTGCGTACATATATTCGTGCTTCCAACCCGCACCGAGCACGTTCCTCCCTCGTACCGCCCTCGTACCACCATCGACCACAGTCGCACCGCCCACGCACCCATCATGAGCGTTATGGAAGATGTTAGATCTTCTCGCGTTGCCCGGTCGAACAACTGTTGCTCGCCGGTCGATCATCAATCGCTCTGCGGGAGTGAGCGAGCAGAGCAGAGCGACAGTCTGTACGCACCTTTAGGTCTGCTCCGCAACGAACGTCACTCGAGCAGATCGATTGATGATCGACCGGGGAGCAAGAGTGGAACGTGCTAAGAGCTAACATCTCCGTAACATTCATGATCGGTGCGACTGCAGATCGGGGGCGGAGCGATTGCGGAGCGATGGCGGAACGTGGGCGGAGCGTGCGCGGAGCTGGTTGGAGGCGCGTATATCTGTACGCAGCTTTATATTCGCAAGTTAACCAATACATTTTCAGGCTACACCACGTCATCTCTAAGGATTAAAATGATAATATTTTTGCATGAGTTATGGCGTTCATTTTGATATTTTCAAGACTAGTGCATCTGTGATATGAATTGATTAATTATATGATGTTTATTGTTATAATATGACCTATCTTAATATGACTCAGCCTAATTACTTAATGTATTTTTTTTGCTGAAATAATCATTGAATCATATACAGTACCAGTATCAGCTATAGTACTTTACTTTATTTTAGTCTACTTATTCATCATATGTAACTGCATCAAGGATGGAACACTCTGCAGTATATGACACGTCCAAAGTGTCACCTAATATCACTAATATCCTCCATCTAGAAACACTACAGACCAAGGTCTATTATACAGTCATGACACAATCCCGTGATGCATTGCAAAATTGCCATTTTATAGGTTTCTAGTTTACCAATTATTTTCAAATTATCGCTCAGCTGCTATCATTATAGATTGAACAAAATGATGTTGTTTTGTTCAAGAATTGGCTTAGAATTGCCAAAATAATTTTTTCCAACAGAATAATAATATTAGATTCCAACTAGGAACTAAATTGTTGATTTTTAGATTTAATTGATCGTGAAATTAATTCCTGTTGGCATCCACTTTTGTTTCTCATTATAGAAGGCTTGTAGTGCACAGAAGTACAGAAGTCTGTAATAAGGATTATACAGAGAGTTAATAGGAGGTCACATACATTTCCAATTTTCAAAGCATTGAATATTCTACCACTGAGACACACTTATGTGCTGAAGGTTCTGTCTTTATTTTATCAATTAAGTGGTAACAGATCTGTTTCAGTATATAACAACGATGATGAAATTTCTGTTGTAACACGGCAAACTACTCAAATGATTGTTAGGCTTCCAAAATCGAACTGTACCACTTTCCAGAGGTGTTTTCTTTTCTTGCTCCGAAATTTTATAACTTACTACCACCTGATTTGAGAAGAATAAATACCCATAAACACTTCATGAATAAACTAAGCTTGCTATGGCTTCATTCGCCAGTCGAGGTGGAAGGCTTCTTTAAGGTTTTAAGTTGATAAGTTTCAATATATATCCACAAATCAAGTCAACCTTGTATTGACTACTACATAGTCCATCAATTTATTCTGTGTGATACGTTCTTGTCTCGATGATGTCACTAATACTGTCTTTGTGTTGAATATACTACACTATGAATTGATTGTTATTTTAATTATATTATTTCTTTGTAGATTGATAGGTATTATCGGTCTTTCTCTACAAAGGGTGTAATTTATAATGGTAATGATACTAAAAATTTTGTTTTGTATGTATGTGCGAGCTGCACTCAATCATCTTCATTTCTCTTCATTTCATCTTCATTACATCATACTTAAATTCTAATCTCTCTTCTTCCCAACTCCTTCTCCTAGACCTACTAAATCTTTAACTATGTCAATTTATAAAATAAATAATCTTACTTATACACTTTGTATGACTCCTATTCGCGGACAAAGTCCAGTAACATACTGTAACTTTTTTGTGAGTAGTATCTTGTTCACTTGTAACTTGTCCTGTTATACTTTTGTTAATATTTTGTATGAATTTCGGTGATAATTTGAATTGAAATTTGAATTGAAATTTTAAATTTTAAATTTTAAATATGAACTTAAAACTCTTTTTGAAGTTGCCCTCGCATATTTCTGTCTTCTTCCATGCCTTATGAATCATAATCCTTAAGTTACCAAAATAAAACCATTCTTAATAATAAAAATGAATAATTGAAGCATTCATTAGTGAAATTCCATTATTAAAAATTGAAAACTTGAATTCACATATTATCGGAATATTGTTTTATAATGCATATTTTGTTACGACAAATTGAATTAGATTGGATTTTCAAATGTACAGCCATAAGACCCCATAAGGAACATGAGTGTCATGACCTGTATTTGTAGACCTTGCAAAAGACAAGAAATCACAACTCTGTAGAAGACAGTGGAAGGCAATGAATAGGCAACGCTGTTCTCCATCTTCCTCAAACGCCATTATAACGTGGACCTCACTATAGTAATAGACCTAACCCTTACTGAAATATCTAACCTAACAAATCAACCAAGCTACCTAATCTGAACTATCCTAACAAACATACCAAACTAACCAAATGTTCATCTAAGTTGGGTCCTCACAAACTGAACACAAGTTGTTCTTGTGCTGGTATGTCATATGTAATAATTGATATTGACCGAGCAAAGTGAGGTCTAAGATTCAAGTCGACGGTTTGGCATTCTCTTAATGTTTAAATGTTTGAATTTTTAAATGTTTGAATGTTTGAATGTTTGAATGTTTGAATGTTTGAATGTTTGAATGTTTGAATGTTTGAATGTTTGAATGTTTGAATGATTGAATGTTTGAATGTTTGAATGTTTGAATGTTTGAATGTTTGAATGTTTGAATGTTTGAATGTTTGAATGTTTGAATGTTTGAATGTTTGAATGTTTGAATGTTTGAATGTTTGAATGTTTGAATGTTTGAATGTTTGAATGTTTGAATGTTGATTGTTTGAATGTTTGAATGTTTGAATGTTTGAATGTTGAAGTTTGAATGTTTGAATGTTTGAATGTTTGAATGTTTCAATGTTTGAATGTTTGAATGTTTGAATGTTTGAATGTTTGAATGTTTGAATGTTTAAATGTTTGAATGTTTGAATGTTTAATGTTTGTATGTTTATATGTTGCGCATACACGGCGAAACGCGGTAATAGATTTTTCATGAAATTTGACAGGTATGATCCATTTTTAATTGCGCGTCGACGTGTATACAAGGTTTTTGGAAATTTTGCATTTCAAGGATTAAATAAAAGGAAAAAGAAGCCTCCTTCATACGCCAATATTGGAGTAGAATCAGAGTATAGAATTATTCATCATAAATCAGCTGACAAGTGATTACACAGATGGTGGAGAAGCCAGTCTATTGCTGTATTTCCATAAGAGCTATCTGTTTCTCTGTTCCAATCAGGTACTTATGATGAGAATACTGCGTGAGGTCTCTGTTCACAGAACTACTAATATTTATTTTATTAAATTGTATGTATTCTATACGCGTAAAAATGAATTGAACTCGTTTTTTTATCTTCGATCTTGGTACTGGAATGCATATCAGCATATCTCCTGATGTATGATGATACAATTTTTTTGTGTGGATGATATTGACATATGAGTGGAGTCCCCCCGAGCTATTATAATTCAGTACTATCTGACGGCTAGTTCATCTTCAGATCACGTTTAAAACGGCCCATTAATAAACGACAACATTTCCGAGATTTATGTACGACCATAGGAACATGAGAAATTGGCACTTGGATTGCCAAAATGTAGTCCACGTTGTGTCATGCAGGGTGGAGGCAAATGACGGCAAGAAATGATGCGAGGCACGAGGAGATCACGTAGAAGAAAAGCGATGCAACATCATTTGCACCAGGAAACCTGTCAAGGAAAGAGGGGTGTAGTCAAAAGGAGGAAAAGGAGAGGGAAGGAGTCAAAAGGTGAGGAAAGGAGAGGAAAGGCTAGGAAAGAGAGGAAAGAGAGGAAGGAGAGGAAAGGAGAGGAAAGGAGAGAAGAGGAGAGGATAGGGAGGAAAGGAGAGGAAAGGAGAGAAGGAAAAAAGACTGAGAAGCGATAGAAAAGGAGGAGAGAGGGGAGAAGAGCAGATGAGAAAGAAAGATGGAGGTGATGAGAGGAGAAAGAATAATTGAATAATGAATAGGTGGGAGAAGAATAGGGAAATGAAGTGAAGGCAAAAGTATACAGAATGGAAGATATAGATGAAGACAATGAAGTAGGATAGGGAAATTGAGAGGAGGAAGAAGGATAGGAGGAGCAAGGGGAGGGAGGAGAATGGAAGAATGGATGGAAAAAGGAAGGGGATATAAAGGTGAGAAGAAGGATAGTGGTTAGTGGAGGAGGGAGAAAGATTGAAGAATAGGTAGAAGAAGAGAAGGAGAATGAAGAGGTGATAAAGGATAGAGGGATGAAAGGAGATGTAAAACAGGTTCTTGATGGAGAGGAGGTGGGATGGAAGAGAAGGTGCAAGAGTGAAAGGGGGTAGGAAGGCGAGAAAGAAGGTAGTTAATAGAGGAGGAGGGAGTGGGGGGGGGAGGAAGATGGAAAAATAAGTATAGGAAGAGAAGGGGCATGGAGAGGAAGAACAAGGTTGAGGGGATGAAGAGGTGTAGAGGAGTGAGAATGATCTAGGATTATGTGTAAAAGGGAAGGGAAATGAAGATGAGGGAGAAGAACAAGGGGATGGAGGAGGATGAGAGGATTGAAGAGGAACAAAAGGGGAATGGAGAGGTGGAAAAAGGATAGGGGACGAAATCGAGCAAGAGGGTTAGGCGGAAGAAGAGGAGAAAGAATAATCTAAGAATATGTAAAAAAGGAAAGATAAATTTGAATGAGGAAGAAGGACAGGGTGATGAAGGGGAGAAAGAACAGGTATTCTCCAGAATATGGTGGAGGAACAAAAGGGAATTAAAGAGGAGAAAAATGATAGGGGAATGAAAACGAGCAAGAAGGTTTGGTGAACAAATCGGAGAGAGAATGATCTAAGAATAGGTGAAAGATAAAAAATAATGAGAGGAGGAAGAAGGATAGGAAAAAGATGGATGGAAAAAAGAATAGGTAAAAAAGAGATGAGACACAATAGGGGTTGACACTATGTTGATGAACTGGAGCGAAAAAGTGCTGAGCAAGCATTGGTGGAGGGAGGTGTCGCCCTTGTTTTCATCCAAATCAGGATGCAGTGAGACGCAACCACATCTTAGAGCTCGATATTTCATATCAGTTGTGATAGATGTTGTTCAAAAATCGTCAAACAGGAGGAAGATAACTGAAGGTGCGTACAGATCTACGCGCCGCGACATGAGCAATTTACTTTGAATCAGCTGATGCCAATCTTCTGTAAAAATGAATATAAATATAAAATAAATATAAAAATATAATCAGCTGATACAAAAGTGAATTGCTCATGTTCGCGGCGCGTATATCTGTACGCACCTTTACATTCTGTCCTATACTGGATTATTTAATTTTCCAGGAGGTTAGTTGTAAAACATGTTCCCTTCACTGTGTGTTGAGACTAGTTAAGTCACTTCACAGGAGCTGTGGAGAGCCGTACGAACTGGTTCATATTTCCACTATGAAACATTAAAAAAAATTCTACAATCTGTTAAGCTGTGTTTACACCTAAGTTATTAACAGAATGTGTACTTATTTGTCTGTATTATAGATGTATTAGATTGAGCATAACTTATCATACATATGTGTTTGTCAAGCTCTGTTTAATCTAAAGGTGCGTACAGATATACGTGCCTCCAACACGCTTCGCGCAAGCTGCGCACTCGCTCCGCAATCGCTCCGCGAAAGCGGCGCACTCGCTCCGCAATCGCTCCGATTCATGAACGTTACGGGAGATGTTAGCCTCTTCTCGCGTTCCACTCTTGCTCCCCGGTCGATCATCAATCGATCTGCTCGAGTGACGTTCGATTGCGGAGCAGAGCGAAAGTCTGTACGCACCTTAGAGAATCTATAAGGACAGGAGAAAAAATTAATAACTGTGGTTTAAACGCAGCTTTAGAATTGTGACAGTGGAACATAGAAACTAAAACATTGTACGAACTATTCACTTAAAGTGCGTACAGACCCCTGTTTCATAAAAACTTGGAAGTCCTGTAATACAGAAACAACTGATTTAATCGGCTATATTGAGCATGTAATTGGAATGGTGATTCTCCTGTATTACGTGACATAAGTTTTATGAAACAGGGCTCAGGTTTATTGTCCGAGCGAAGTGAGGTCTAAGATTCAAGTCGACGGTTTGGCATTTCTCTTAATGTTTAAATGTTGGAATGTTTACATGATTGCGCATTTACGGCGAAACGCGGTAATAGATTTTCATGAAATTGACAGGTATGTTCCTTTTTTATTTGCGCGTCGACGTATATACAAGGTTTTTGGACATTTTGCATTTCAAGGATAATATAAAAGGAAAAAGGAGCCTCCTTCATATTAGAGCCGCCAATATTAAAGTAAAAATCAGACTATAGAATTATTATAGAATTATTATTCATCATCAATCAGCTGACAAGTGATTACACAGATGTGTGGAGAAGCTGTATTCCCATAAGGTCCATAGTTTCAATCAGGTACTTGTGGATGAGAATACTGCGTAAGGTCTACTGTTCCTTCTCATATTATTCCCTCTCATTGTAGCTTCTCATATCTGTATTTGTACAGACAAATAATATAATTATGGTGAGCATTGCATCAGCTGATGAAAAGAGAAATGCACGTATTCATAGAACATGAGTTATCATGAAAAATCGATTTTATAGTTCTAGCTTCTTACCTCAGGCGTATGGAAAAATGCACCAGAAATCATGCAGGGTTTTCTTTGGAGGGCGCTGGAGAACTAATTTTTCGACGTATAGCGCATGAAGATATATCGTTCCAAAGTTAAAAAAACGCTCTAAATCTCATAGACTTAAAATTCCTCTGTATCTCTTGCACAAAAAAGTTATAATGGAATAAAATTTGAACAAATTAAGAAAAACAGTTTTTGGGCTTTTGAAGGGCTATAACTAAAAAATATGCGTTTTAGAGGAAATTTTATAGAACAAAAATTGTAGAGGAAATTTAAAAATATTTCGTATAAAAAACGGTTGGATATCTTGAACGGTTATTGAAATACAAGCGATATAGCAAACCCTTTAAATTTTGGCGGCCATCTTGTTTTCGAGGTGTTTGCCTGTGATTTCGACTCATCATCATCACGATCCCTATTATGCTAGACCTAACGAAGCAATTGAGACATCTTCCACGGCTGTTACTCAAAAATGACCACGGAATGACATTTGCGCCCGTACTATTGAGAGAAATTGTTCAAACTGTTCCAATTTATTGTCAGTGTGAAACATAGAAACAGTGAAACATTTCATAAATTGTTCAAATTACACAAACACATTCTGTAAACTGATTCGTTTCCCCTACGAGGATTATCTGGAGTACACCTCCAACCTTTCGCTCACACCAAGCTGTCATTAACGCGGCTTGCCACGAATACAAATTCTCCACAGCTGTAGTAGAGCCATGTTGCCACTTCTCTCAGTTGCCACCAATACAAATTCTTCACAGCCGTAGTGGAGCTGAGTTGTGGAGTACACCAGTACACCATTACACGAAAACAGCACCACTTACGCCAATCGCAGCTTGTTGATATCGCCTGCTTGTGAAGCCTCGTCGACACAATTAACAAGAGCAACATGAAAATGGCGTTGCTGTTATCATTATGCAAATGATTGCTGTCAGGGAACGCCCGTGTGAACGAAGAGAGATACAGTGAGTAGAGGAGAGAGAGTGAGAAAGAAATAAAGAGGTGTAGAATGAGAGAGAAGGGGGTGAATAGATATACAAAGATAGGAAGTACAGAAAGTGAATAAGAGAAGTGTGGGTTGAAGAGAGGATATACAGAGAGAAAGAATAGAATAGAATAGAATGACTGCCTTTATTTTATACCTGGGAGGGCAAAGTTAGGGCGCAGTCGGCCCTCTCTTACACTTAACACTTAACAAGAGGGATTGATTGATTGATTGAGTACTTTATTTATGTAGATTACAATATATACTGGCTTATACACTTATATACAATAGCTTACAATACAGCGAAATTATAGATAAATTTACATAATATAGACTAAGAAAATAATTATTGAACTGTATATGATATGAAAAAGTAATTTGTAATATAATAACTATAGATAATTATATTGTTATGCATCTACATAAATTGGCGGAGCTTTGGACATATCAATGTCCATTCTTTGGAAAGAATATTCGAAGTATTCTTCCCACTAACTCTCTACCAAAGAGAGAGAGAGAGAGAGAGAGAGAGAGAGAGAGAGAGAGTGAGAGAGAGGAAGAAAGAAAGAAAGAGAGGGAGAGAGAAAAGAGATAGAGATTAGATTAGAGTTCTTTATTAATACATATTACAATATATTCTGGCTTATACACTTATTCACATCGAATGACAGTATTGCTAATCATTCAAAGAAGTGGATAGAAAGAGAAAGTGTGATTAAGAGATGAAGAGGGATACAGTGAAAGGGATTGGATCAGATTAGATTCCTTTATTTATGTATGTTTCAATATTTACTGGCTTAAACACTAATTTACATTAAATGACGGTAATGCTAATTATTCAACGAATTTTACAAAGTATTAACAATTAATCAATGAGAATAAAGAGAGACAAAAGAGTGAGACAGTAACATAGAGTATGATAGAGATTGAGAGTTGGAGAGAGTGGGTGAGAGAGTGGGCTAGCAAAAGAGAGAGTGAGAGTGTGGTAAAGAGAAAAAGTGAGATAGAGAAAAGAGAGTAAGGGGTGAGCCACATTCGCTGCAAATGGCAATGTGACTCCTCCCTGGAAGCACTTGTCTCCCAACTGATGCCGAGTTCTTGTTTGAATAACGTGTCACCGCCGCTTGTCACACCTCTAGAGTCTGCCGTTGAAATCCGTGATGAAGTACATCAAAATCTCCCAAAATATGACACTGCTGTTACAGTAGATGGAGTGACTGGCGCACTCAGAGTACGGTGATTTGCGAAATCATGTGATGGTGTGTTTTGCCTGGAAAATTTGTGTTATTGAGGATAAAGATGTGATTAATTTCGGAGGAATAACTCTTTGGGAATAATGTATGTTACTACCTTACTACTCAGCAAATTCAATAGCATATGTAAGGCATACATGGAATTTGTTTGTACTCAATAGGAAATTGAATATTACACATTTTTGTAAGATCTATTAGATCATATTAGGTCGAACAGAGTTAAATTATATCGTACAATATCGAATAAGATCGAACAATATTGAATTAGATAGTACAAGATCAAATAAGATCGTACAGGATCGAATTAGATCGTACACGTTTGATTTACTCATTCTAAAAGGCAACTTTCAAAAAGTATTTCAAGAATTGAAGAGACTTGAAATGTTGTCAAAAATCCACTTTATTTGAATAAAAAATAATATTTTACAGGATCATGCTTTCGTGTGTGCTCACACATCATCAGCTGTAAGTTACAGTTCAGTTTTCTAAAGTAAGTTACAGCTAATGTGTGAGCACACACAAAAGCATGCTCCTATAAAATATCATTTTCTATTCAAATAAAGTGGATTTTTGACAACATTTCAAGTCTCTTCAATTATTATGGAAAAGTTCCACAACATCAACATTCACGCTACAAACTAAGTTCAAGCCTATTTTTTGATGAGGGGATGAGTAATAATATAAACGCTTCCATTTATAATGATTTTATGAATGGACCGATGGAGAGATGAATAGCTGAAATCAAACTTGAGAATGAAAAGCTGAAAATGAAATGTGAGAGAAATGAAAGTTGAATTAACTGTTGGATCTCTACTAATAGCCTACTTGCTACTTACTATTGTATTGTAAGTATCTAATATTATTCATACTCAATCGAATTGAATCTTACATATTACACCTCGCAGAAAAATGGAGCATCAGATTCTCAACATGTGAGTAGTTAAATTATTGTAGTTATTGGAACGGGTGGACTGATAAGGAATAGTGTTGAAATGAAAAGGAATTTACTGCAGGATATACTGATATTTGATTAGCCTGCTTCAAGAGTGAATCTGAAATCCAGCATAATTCAGAATCAATGGAATGGTGGAAAAATAATAGGGAGTTTCTGATTTGTTTATAAATTATATTTATAAATTCTGTAGATAAATATGTATTGTAAGTATACCTAGTAAGTATACCTATTGTCATAGTAAAATGACAATACTATGAGAGAGTTAGACAGATAGTTAAAACGATGAATGTACTGTATTCCGAATAGATGTGTTGTGTAAAGGTGTTAGTCACAAAATATGATGTTTATTTAATTAAGGTTGATCTGTGAAATATATGTATCCTATTTGGTTAGATAAACTATCATCGATTATTATTAATAAATATTATAATAATCACTGATTCCAAGCTAAAACTGGACTAGAATGAATATTTAAATGTTGCAACTCAATATTGCCACGAAATGTCTGCTTCAAATCACATGAAATGGCTTCGTACAGAGAATGGAGGGCTCTGATTGGTTTTCTGGCCAGAACGGTATACTGGGCTGTGATTGGTCAGGAAGTGTGACCGACTCCCCTCTCACTTTTAACGCTGATAGGAACTAGCTAATGAACGTTTCTGTCGCTCTATCAATAAGTAGCAACTGAACAGTCATGGAACTATCTAAGGAATTTGGTTGAACTTTCCAAGAGATTCGACTGTTTTTCATGATAATTGGTAGGTCAAATTCAAAATCAAACATTGATTGATTCCAATATTTTGATTAAAAAATCCTAACCGCAATATATGAATTGTTTCAAATTTCTCCCTCAATCTTTAAACTACTTCATTCCAAATAGGAAGCATAATTCTGCAGAAACGGAAATTCAAATTATTATTCATGTTGCTGTAAACGATCTGACAACGGTGAGCTACAAAATGATGAAGCTATCTCATTAGTCAAATTAAATACAAGGATAGAAACACCAATGTTGGTCAAAGACTTCCATTATTCATTCATTCGTTTATTTATTCATTCATTTATTCGTGGAAACAATTACAAACCATAAAAATATGATTAGGAAGGAACAACAGGCTTGGCCCAGAACTATTCCATTCACAAATTTTGATAATTGATAGCATGTCCAAAAAATAGGTTATGTTTCTACTGTAAAACGTTCAAGTTCAATTTTCGTCCAAAAATATGTATAATATAATAAAAATATTATAACGTGGATCTCACTTAAGTTACTAAGGAACCTACATAGTATTGGAAGCTATAGGTTACAACTAACATTACTATAAACATCTTCTTCAAGAACTCAACAACACTATGACTATACTCCCGTTGCACGAATGCCGGTTAAATTTCAATCGTGGTTAATGTCACGAGATCCAATCAGAGAATGCTTTTTTGGAAAGACGGCTTCTCTGATTGGTTCTTGTAGCATTCAATCATCATTGAAATATTTAACTGCACCGATTTGTTCTCATGGAGTTAATCACGATTAAAATTCAACCAGCTTTTGTGCAACCGGGCCTTTGTGCAGAAGAATGAGACCATGAACCTTTCTGCAACCGAATTTCCAATCTATTGCCAAAACTGGGGATGATTTTATTCGTTATTTCCAAGACTCATCCACCCCTCGGTTGCACGGCTGCGTGATAACAGTTCCGAAAAATCCAGCAGCTTTATGAAGTATAATTTCTGGGCAGAGATTGAATCAGGTCCGCAATAAGACCTTCCGGGTCGTCACGTGACCGGGCGGCCATCTTGGTTGGCTCTGGCATCATATAATAGTTGGTACGAGGGCCTTCTGTGGCTACGTGATACACCCAGAGTCACGTACTAACTTACCGACGACTGAGAAGCCCTCAGCCTTCTTCGCACGTCGAAATCTCTTCCTTTCGTCGTCTTCTTCTTCTTTTTCTTCTTCTTCTTCTTCTTCTTCTTATTCTTATTCTTCTTCTTCTTCTCCCTCTACTTCTTCTTCTTCTACTACTCGTCTTTGACGCTTTTGGTGCTACACTTTTAACTCGCACTCTCACTCACTCTATCTCAATCACTCTTTCTCGCCCTGTTGCTCTCTCGTTCTCTTACTCTCTCTCTCTAACAACATACACACTCTGACTTATCTCACATCATCCCTCACATCTTGCATCTTCTGTTTCTCTATCTCATTTCCCCCTGTTCTCACATTTACTCGACTCTAGACTCCAGTGTTTGAACATTTCCTTAGTGTCTATTGCGTGTATTCTTCTTTGTTGCCTTCGTTTCTTCATCTAATTTCCTCTCTTTTCTTTTCGTTTCATCATCTCATTCTCTCTCTGTTTTTGCGTTCCTTTATCTCATTTTCCCTACGTTACTTTATCTCATTACCTCTCTGTTCTCTTCGTTTCTTCAACTCATTTCCCCATTGTTCTCACATTTTCTCATCCCCAATCCACAAACATTTCCTTAGTGCTTCTGTATTGTAAGCTTACTTTTCTGTTATCTTAATTTTATCTTTCTTTATTCATAATTGCTTTCCTTGCCCAGTTTAAACGAAAAATTTCAATTGGAATCTCTCAATTAACGCGTTTTTCGCGATTTTCTCGAAAACGGCTCCAATGATTTCAATCAAATTCATTACTAAAATAGTCATTGATAAGCTCTATCAACTGCCACTAGCCCCTTATCTGTAAAAATTCCAGGAGCTCCGCCCTATCTATGCAAAGTTTGATTTTAGATCCCCAATTATCAGGCTTCAGATACAATTTAAACAAAACAAAATTAAGTGGAAAAGATTGAGCATGAAAATCTCTACAATTAATGTTCAGTAACATTTTCACCTAAAATTGAAAATAAGCTCGAAATTTAAGAAAATGTTATTATTTCAATTGCAAACTGTTGGCAACTGTTGATTCTATTGAATCATTCACTATGAAGAGATAGCAGACTCCGTGTGTCTCCAGCCTTATTGGCCTGTCACCATCTGGCTCAGATCTTTGAATAGTAGACTTGAGATGTGCGTGAACACTAGAGTCAGGTGAACAATTTTCATAACGGCATGGAAAGTTGTGTGAGTGCGCCACACCAGATTTTTATTGTTTTATCACTTTATAGAATGACAGTTCTTCTTCCATTACAGGTCAAGGTTCTCCTTGCCTGTTCGGCTCACAACAGTACAGTTGTGTAATAGTATATTTCGCACCTAGGGTCGAAAATGAGACTTTTCTGGCTCGAAATCGGTTTTCAAGTCCGAGGCCGTAGGCCGAGGACTAGAAAAAATTGAGAGCCGGAAAAACATTTTTGCCTGTGGTACAAACGCTATTTTTCGCCACACAGAAAAATAAACAATATATATATATATATATGAGAATTATTGTTCATTAAGCACTTCCAAAAGCAAAAGTGGAAGGTCATAGCTCTAGCAAATCTGAGGTAATCTGAATATCAGTATTTTTATTTTTATTCTGATTTGTCTAAATAACCCAAAAGATTATGTTCAATAATGTGGGAGGTTGAGTTTATACTTTTTTATTATTTCAAATGACAATAAGATGATATTATTATAAATGTTTTGATTCTTGAATGATAAACACAAAAAATGAAAGGATGTTGATCAGCTGTTTTAGCACACTTGAAATTTGGCCAATCTGAATATCAACGTCAACAATGCTTGTTGTCATCGACTTGGGAAGTTTAGGTTAGAAGTTCTATCCTACTCTGAAAATCGAATTTGAATAGTTTATAATATATATCTTATCTGTATTTTACTCAAATCTCTATAAATTGGAAATTTTTGAGTAATTTTGCAAAATTTTGAGCCAGAAAAGAAACACAACTTTACTATTAGAACAGCTGATGATTTTGTGCACATTATTAATTAGTTAGTGTTTAGTAAGTCATTAGATGGTTAGTTGTTGTTTGAAATAATGTTTTCTGTGTTCTGTATTCCTTTGCTCATCAACCAATCGTTCGACCATGTACAGGATCTTCAAGATAAAAGGTATTCTAAGGTACATCTCCGACGTCACTGTATGGAAAAACATTCGACTAATTGACCGAACGCATGTCCATATTTAAACTCGGATTTTCCTTCGTCTGTCTGTATGTATTTATGAAACGCATTTACGGCCAAACGCGTTGACAGAACTCTATGAGATTTGGCAGGAATATTCCTTTCTTAACTGTGCGTCGATGTATACACGAGGTTTTTTGAAATTTTGCATTTTAAGGATAATATTAAAGGAAACGAAATTTCCTCCATACTCCGTTATCACTATATATATAATCTACTTTGAAGATAGGATTAATCAGACTATAGAATTATTCATCATACATCAGCTGTCGAGTGGATTATTGATTATTTGCATGCAATTGATATCTCAATGTAACTTGGTAAGAAATCAGCTGCTGTGTGGACTATTAATTGAATGTCTCATTGAATGCAATTTTGATGCACTATTGATTGATCGCATGCAATTGATAACTGAAATAACATAGTATTGTCTCTCGACCTTTGTCTGCTTTGAGCTGAGGCTGACCTGTTGCCAGTATGTCTTGAAGGAGATTAGCTTTTGATTTTTGCATTTTTGATACACCTACCCCAACCTATCCTGACTGTAGTCAGGATTTACTCTGATGGACAGTATAAGACGAGGCTGTGGTTTATAACTCCACGAGGTCTACTGTTCACAGAACTACTAGTATACTGTTTTCCAGCTTGAATCGCGCTTATGAAAATCAAAATCATTAAGTTTCAAATTTCAAGTCATTTCGTTAATTGGCAGATGAGATATCGTGTATACAGACATACATACACTCATACACACACACACTTATTCAGACTAATACCAGAGAAAACTCCTATAATGTACTTCTACTTGTATTCCTATAATCCTATAATCCTATAATCCTATACTCCTATAATCCTACTTGTATTCTGTGCTAATACCAAAAACACTTTTTGGACTCAGGGGACATTGAAACGTATAGAAATTTAGAAATTGGCTTACCTTAGTTTTTACGGAAAGCAATCTCCTTTACTCTTCTTACCTATGGTAATAAGACAAGGAAAGTAAAAGGTTTCACCCTGAGATGAAGATAGCAAGATACCATCGTACATAGTAAACGGAGACTAACTACTAAGTAGATTTAAATAAATAAATAAATAATTTTATTCCTAGCCAATTAATAATAAAAATTAAAATAATTAATAATTTGATTTGACAGCCAAAAAAATGTTTCTCAACTATGGAGAAGTTCCACAAAACCAATATGTATTCAACATGTGTTATGTGCAATTGTATGAATACTGAACCCACCGTCCTGTAATATTGTAGAGATTGAAAATAATAAACTACAAATGAAGTTTATAATGATGTAAATTAAGAAGAAATTCTGAGATAAGACACTCATTGTTTATTGATATTCTGGAACTTGAATATTATTATTTCCAAGGTTAGGGACTATTTATGATAGCTATACGTTATAAAATCAGCATACTCACAAGCACCTTTCAAATATTCCAAGCAATTTTAGCCTTCATTGCCTCTCCTTATATGATACCTGCACTGCATACAATCTCTTTTTTGGCGCAAACTTGGTATTAAATTATTCACAAGGCAGAACCAAATTTCCTTCCATGAACGAAAATGTCAGGGATTCTTCATCGACGAAACTGATTTTGTCTGTGGTGTGAGGTAAAAAAAATTTTTTCGCCCCACTTGGATGTAATGAGCTGGTTTACGTGCGTCATATGGAGGCCGAAAGTGATTGTTTTCTGACCAGGCCGGTAAAATTTTTACGGCCCTAGGGCTGTAAAATAAAATTGAAGTCAGCTGATTCTGATTTGATGTGAACGTGTTTACAAAATAGTTTATGAAACGGAATCAGTTTATGCTTCTAGAATTGAATAAAGTTTTTGCAATAAGATACTATCATTTTATTTGGATGAATGAAATAAAAATGATATATTATAAACTATTCAAATTCAATTTTCAGAGTATAATAGAATCTATCTCAAACCTCCTAGTAAAGCGTTTATCACGGAACATGGTGGATAAACGGAATCATTTTATGCTTCTAGAATTCAATAAAGTATTCTGTAATAATATACTATCATTTTATTTAAATGAATAAAATACAGATAAGATATATATTATAAACTATTCAAATAATTCGATTTTCATAGAAGGATAGAACTTCTAACCTAAACTTCCATTGACATTCAGATCACATCAGATTGGCCGAATTTCAAGTGTGCTAAAACAGCTGATCAAAAACTTTTTCAAGTGTGATAAACCAGCTGATCAAAAACTTTTTCAAGTGTGATAAACCAGCTGATCAAAAACTTTTCATTATTTGTGTTTATCATTCAATAATTAAAACATTTATAATAATATCATCTTATTGTCATTTGGAAGAATAAAAAGTATAAACTCAACCTCTTACATATTGAACATAATCTTTTAGGTTATTTAGACAAATCAGAATAAAAAATAAAAATACTTGGACAATTTCTTGATATTCAGATTTGCTAGAGCTATGACCTTCCACTTTTGCTTTCGGAAGTGCTTATAATAGACAATGAGAATAATTATTATTCTCATATATATATTGTTTATTTTTCTGTGTGGCGAAAAATTACGTTCTCACCATGGGCAAAAATGTTTTTCCGGCTCTCAATCTTTTCTAGTCCTCGGCCTACGGCCTCGGACTTGAAAACCGATTTCGAGCCAGAAAAGTCTCATTTTCGGCCCTAGGTGCGAAATATACTATTGTCATAGTCATTCAATCTCAGCCATTTTCCATGCATGAAATCAAGCCGGTAAACAGCTGTTTGTAGAACAAATGAGCATATGATTCTCATTAAAGCATACTCTATTGTAATGAAACCATATGTTCACTTCACAGTCGAGTATGTTCCCTAGTTCTGAAATAGGAAAAACAAAGCTGCTACTAAAAAACCACCTTCAGCGCTCCAGGTGGAAGTTTTGTCAACTTCCATTAAATTCCTGATTCGGAACTCGTAAACTAGGTTATGTTTATAGAATGACAGAAAATAGTGTACGTTACTTGAACGTAAATGTCTTTTGCAGTATTCGAATGAAATTCTAGTCTCAGCTAACGCCTCGACTAGAAGCATCATTCTCGCCTGCAAAAGATCCCTTCCCGTCCTTGTGACGTAAGATACTATTCCTATATGATTCCAATAATTTGTTGAACTATTCTGATTTGTGAATCACTGGAGCAATTAAAACAATAAGAAGAATTTGTGAAAATATTTGGTTATAGGAAATTTGAATGAATAATTTCCAGTTTGAAAATCGATTTCAATCTAATATACTTCCCAGTATAATAATAATAATATCGAGTGACCTGGCTGGCTCAGGTCTGGTGTCAGAGTTTTCAGGTCGCAACAGATCAATTTCAGGGCCTCTGACATGACCTAACGACTGCTTTTTAGGCAGCCGGGACCGACGGCTTAACGTGTCCATCCGAAACACGTTACTTCCCAGTCTTGGATGGAGAAATGTTACACACGTAGTGTCATGGAATATCTTTATGATCAATAATAAGAAGCGGAGGAAATTAGGACCTGGTTGAGAATTTTTCAATTAATATTGGCTTTCAAAATAACAAAATGGTTGTTAGAAATCGGATTTGAATCACTGATCTAATTCATGAACATAAAATCAAGTTCCACTCGGACACACATCCTAGTGTTTCAAACATAATCTGAATAAATGTGATACTGATGCAGGTTATCTGAAAGAGATGAGACGTTTCCCAGAAGTCCTAATAGCTTTCTAGGGGAGTTAAGAGGTTTCCTAGAAGTCAGTAGGTTAAAGTTTCAGGACTACTTTCCATCGGAGAGACTCGTAGTAACTCTGAGCAGTATGAGGCTAGTCAGAAGAGGTAGGAGAAGGAGCAGGAGCAGGAGGAGGAGAAGGAGGAGAAGAAGAAGAAGAAGAAGAGAAGAAGAAGAAGAAGAAGAAGAAGAAGAAGAAGAAGAGAAGAAGAAGAGAAGAAGTAGAAGAAGAAGAAGGAGAAGAAGAAGAATGGATAAGAAGGAGAAGAATGAGAGGACGGCAGAGAGAGTCATAGTGAGCAGTATAGAGCTAGTCAGCTACTACACTCTGCCAGGCTGGAACAGATAATCAAATTTACTTGTAGGAGTTGTTGAATTTCGTTACCTTCTTTGCTGCTGTAGAAAGAGCAGGAAAGAGAGTGGTTCGATGGAAAGAGAGAAGGAAATGCTGAGGTAGAAAAAGAAATCAGTGAGAAAAGAGAGGAGGAATGAAGAAGTAAGAAAGCTTGAGGAATTTTTGGAAAAGGAGGTTTTGATAATATTTGTTCAGTCACTATAATGGTGATTGCAATTTAAATTGTATTTTTTAATTTATTATTTGGATACATGAGAGAAGTGCAGAACCGAATTTTTCATGCAAAAATTCCTCGTGCTAGATACAGGTTGGCCCAAAAACCTCGTATTTTCGGTTCATTTTCCAGTTTTCAGCTATTTCCGCAAAATAAGAAGAAGAAGAAGAAGAAAAGAAGAAAAAAAAAAAAGAAAGAAGAAGAAGAAGCAAAGAAGAAGAAGACGAAGAAGAAGAAGAAGAAGCGAAGAAATAAGCAGAAGAAGAAGAAGAAGAAGAAGGAAGAGAAGAAGAAGAAGAAGAAGAAGAAGAAGAAGAAGAGAAGAAATAAGAAGAAGAAGAAGAAGAAAGAAGAAGAAGAAAAGAAGAAGAAGAGAAGAAGAGAAGAAGAAGAAGAAGAAGAGAAGCAGAAGAAGAATAAGAAGAGCAACAAAAACAAGACGATAAAGAAGGAGAAGGAGAAGACGTAGTAGTAGTAGAAGAATAAGTAAAAGAAACAGATCTTGGGTGACCAGAGAATTCTGGTAAAGAAAGATAGATGAACGAAACTACAGAGAATGAATGAAAATTTTATTTGGAGAGAAAATGATTTTGGTGAAGAGAGATAGAGTAGGAGTGTGTGAGAACAACCCTGATGAAAAGAGCAAAACTTTCAGCCGAAAACGACAAGGAACTGGGTAATTTGAAGAGAAAGCTCAAGAAAATGGAATAGGCCTACCAGGACTGGAATGAATCGAGCGTAAGGGAAGTTTTCAGGGGTTGAGTGGTATCGATGCTGATAGATTTCCAACGGATGAATTTCGCACCTCCACGCCTCACCGGTAAAGACACGGCAACGGCACGGCACGACCAAAGTAACGAGACGGGTGCGAGGAGGGCTTGAATTGCACGTCCATTAGGCCACATGTCAATGCCAGTGGTTCGAATCGAACCAATCTACAAGCGGAGAGAGCTATTTAATTGGTTCTTCCTTCCTCTTCACCCACTCAATTATTTTTAAACCACCGCCGCTTTCGTTTTATGCCTGTCTGTGTGCCTTTCACCTTCCGACCACCTTCCAACCAGCTTCCTTGCACCTTTCTAACACTTTCCGACCACCTTCCTAACATCATCATAACACGTTCCTAACACCCAAAGTTAGTAGACAGAAGGTTTGGTCACTCATCTATAGTATTTTAGTTGAAATGCAATTGGAGTGGGGGAACTGCAGTCGTGACGTAGGCTGTAGTACAGAGTAGGCAGAATATCGCATTCTTGAAAATCATACGGTGACGTATAGTTAAATTATATAACGCAAACATTTTCTGACATGCAAGATTTCTGTTTCTGCTTTATAATAATTATCAAAACATTTGAATAATACAAGTATTTTGCCATATAAAAGCAAAAACCCCACCTCCTAACCTTCCCTTTCAAACCCTTGAGGTTTCTTCATCTTCTAGGTCGTGTTTATATTTTGTAGTTTGGCTATACATCAGCTTGTGAATTTCGTGGATGAGATATTTTGATTCTCGTAGAACATGTGCTCGATACCAGCATATTATGTTCAGTGCATTTATATGAATGAAATTCTTCGGATTTATTGGGATCGGTTTATCGGATTATTGCAATGCATTGGTTTATCAAGATTTTTTATGGGTTAATCTGAAATTATAATAGTATAACGTTGTCTACTAACGCTTTTCCAGCTTTATTAGCTTTTCCGTGTCACGTTTTTAGATTCTTGAAAAACTTTCAACTTAACTTTATTTATATACAAGTTGAATGAGCTTGAAATATTCAACAACATCATTAGAATCAGTGATTCAATCGCTATAAGAATGGAGAATTTTTAAGTTCTAGGTCAATCTTGAGGGGATCAAACGACGATGTATTTGAAGATACAGTGGATAAACTGTATGCTCAGTGTGGCTACTCTATCACTTTTTTACTACACGTGACGTCACGCTGACGTCACGCATTCCCCCACCACTTCGAATATTTCACTTGTGAGTGATCAACATTCTGTCTACTAACGTTGCCTAACACCTTCCTTCTAGTCCAGGCAATGAATGCTCAAAAAAGGGTATAGAGGGAAAAGATTGGAAGACAATTTTTGACCCCGCACTTCTGTTTAGGATAGTGAGGAGGTAAACAAACATATCAAAAGTCCCCACCCCTACCCACTGTGCTAAGGGGGTGTTGGTGGTTCAAAGGTACCATTTTTTGGTTCTCCAACAATGCAACGTAAAAAAATCTGGTGTGTTGCACTCACACAACTTTCCTTGCCGTTATGCAAATTTATCAACTTACGCTAGTGTTTCCGCGCATCTCAAGTCTACTTTTCTAAGATTTGAGCCAGCTGGTGACAGGACAATATCGCTGCAGACACACGAAGTCTGCTATCTCTTCATAGTGAATGATTTAATAGAATCAATAGTTGCCAACAGTTTGCAATTGAATAATCTTATTTTCTCGAATTTCGAGATAATTTTCAATTTTAGGTGAAAATGTTACTGAACATTAATTGTAGAGATTTTGATGCTCAATCTTTTCCACTCGAATTTTGTTTAAATTGTATCTGAAGCCTGATAATTGGGAATCTAAAACCAAACTAAGCATAGATGGTGCAGTGCTCCTGAAATTTTTACAGATATGGGACTTATGGCAGTTGATAGAACTTATCAATGAATAATTTAGGTATGAATTTGATCAAAATCGTTGGAGCCGTTTTCAAGAAAATCGCAAAAACCCTTTTTTTGACAAAATTTCGCCGCCATCTTGAATCGCATTTGATCGAAATTGTTCGTGTAGGATCCTTATATTATAAGGACCTTACGTTCCAAATTTCAAGTCATTCCGTCAATTGGGAGATGAGATATCGTGTACACAGACGCACACACACACACACACACACACACACACACACACACACACACACACACACACACACAGACCAAAACCCAAAAACCACCTTTTTGAACTCAGGGGACCTTGAAACGTATAGAAATTTAGAAATTGGGGTACCTTATTTTTTTTCGGAAAGCAATACTTTCCTTACCCATGGTTATAGGGCAAGGAAAGTAATGAAACGTATAGAAAACATGAAATTAGGGTACCTTGAATTTTTTTGGAAAGCAATACTCTCATTACCTATGGTAATAGGGCAAGGAGAGTAAAAAAGGGTATAGAGGGAAAAAAATGGAAGACAATTTTTGACCCCACAGTTCTGTTTAGAGGAGTAAGTAGGTAAACATATCAAAAGTTCCCACCCCTACCCCCTGTGCTAAGGGGGTGAGGGTGGTTCAAGGGTACCATTTTTTGGTTCTCCAACAATGCACCGTAAAAATGAATGCTCACCGTAGTTTTGTAGAGCTTTGTTTTCTCTTCCATTTGATGTTTTATTCTACTACTTAATTTTTTCCTTCTATTGTTATAGCACATCCAATGCGGGGGTTGTTGAAGAGTTGTAGGCCCTGAAACATCAAAGAATAGGATTAAAATCTGTCATTTTAACAATTTTGCACATTTAAGAGTGTATATCTCGAAAACTGTTGGAGATATCACAAAACACCACAGAACAAATATTGTAGATAATCTATCAAGCTTCATTTCTGAATTGTTAGTTATGTCGGTTGAACGCATTTTTCTCAAGATATGAGCCTGTAAGCAAAACATTGAAAAATGCATTTTTTAAGCCACCCCCATCCCTTTAGTACAAGATGTAGGGATGGGGACTTTTGATATTTCCACCCCCTAACATGTCCCAACAAAGCTGCAAAGTCAAAAACTGTGATCAAAACATTCTCTCCAAATTCCTTTGTCAATTGGTCTATTTTTGCATAACTGAAGATCTCACACTCAACACTGAAGCTGCTGCAACAGTTGTGGGGATGTGTGTAAACTGTGAAATTATACATAAAATTGAAGAGAATTTGATGCTCTATAAGCTCATGATCAGCATGGACTTTTTTATTCAAAAGTTTATGAGAGCAAAAATAGCAAAAAATTGAAGGATAATGTGTTTTTTCCAAAAAATGTCACATCTTTTAGAGCGATTACTGTATCTCGAGAAGTAAAAGAGATATGGAAAAAGTTGTGAGATCAATATTGTAGGAAATTATGTAAGTTTTAATTTCGTATAGAATTGTTATGTCTGTAGATGCATAATTTCCGAGTTATATGCGAGAATCCAAAAAATGGTACCTTTGAACCACCCCCACCCCCTAAGCAGAGGGGTAGGTGTGGGGAGTTTTGATATGTTCACCCCCTCACTACCCTTAACAGAACTGCGGGGTCAAAAATTGTCTTCCAATCTTTTCCCTCTATAACACTTCGTTGACTGGGCTATACTACCAGAGACAAACTAATATTGTAAGGAATATACTACAAATAGTAGTATTTTTTCTTCAAGCTCCCTATCACGTTCTTTATACCTTCCTATCATCTTCTTCCACCTTCCGACTATCTTCCTTCCACCTTCCCACCACCTTCCTGCTACAGAGAAACAGTATGAAGATGAGATTGATCTTGTAGGAGAGGGGTGCATAATATGAACAGTATAAAATAGTTATTTGTATATCTAGAGTGAAAAGTACGACTTTTTCTCCCTGTGGGAAAAAGTTTGAAGCCCGAGGCGAAGCCGAGGGCAGCAATTTTCCTGAGGGAGAAAAAGTATTTTTCGCTCGTGATGTACACAACATTTTTCCTCCATCTTTATTTTTTTATAGAAACTGCAAATAAAATCATTCTAATAACTTACGTATTGGTGACAATGATTCCTAACAACATAATCTAAATCTAAAACCTTGAAACCGGTCGTCTGATTGGCACTGCCGATTGCGCTATCTATCGGCAAAAGTTGTAACAATTATATCAGCTGAGCAGCTACCAAAAATGGCTGACTCCAGATCACGCGGTTCAGATTTGAATTGCAGATCAAAAATATTTGTTGGCTGGTATTTTGAATAGAATAAAATATTTTAAAAATTGTACAAATTTTTATCATCTACTAATATTAAGAATATAATAATTATCATACAAACATATATTTCATGAGTTGATCAAATTTCTGGTTGTGGTATTGAATTCAGTTGACTCAATGTCAGACACTTCTATTATGCTTTCTCATCTGAGCTTAGACCTTCCAACCTATTACAATGTAAGTTTCAAAATAGAGATGCTCCCCATGTTATTCAAATGGAGTCACTTTTAATCCCTAGGGAGTTTTTCTGTTTTTTACTACCGAGAGCGAAAAAGTGACACTTTAGTATTAGGTTTCAGGGAGAAAGTAAGTACTTTAGACAGTAGGTGGAGGAAAAAGTAATTTGTGTTGTAGGATAGGGGTGAAGTAGAACAGTAGATATGGAAAAGAGATTTCTGTTCTGAGAGGATTGATTATATTCAAATATAATCCTGTCCAGACCTTCTCCTTCTTCTTCTTTTTCTTCTTCTTCTTCTAGACAAAGCCCACTGTAATTCTAATTACTTGATGACCATCAACTCTATTCCTCTTTCTATTTCCACCAACTAGGTAATTCAATCATCAACCACGCATGACTTGGGTGAACTCTATTGCTTCATGGAAATAGATCATCATTCAGTCCAGGTGTGGAACTGGTGAATCTTCCATGTATCGTGTTGATAGATAATATATTATAGAGAAGGTGAATCAGAGCATAACTATTTCAATCGCCAGGGGCTGTGCACTGATAATCTTCACACGACCATTTTACGATGTGATAAAACTGAACTAGTCCAGCACTTCGATACAGTATCATGGCTTAACGATACAGTATCATAGCTCAACGATAAAAGCTGAATTAACATTTTATCCTCGTATCTATCCATTTATGGATAAAGATGTAGCAGAGCCATAAGATAACTGCTGGTGCAGCATCGTCTATCTATAATATTATCTATATATTATATAAGAGCGAAATGGCACTCACTCACTGACTGACTCACTCACTCACTCGCAAAACTAAAAATCTACCGGACCAAAAACGTTCAAATTTGGTAGGTTCAGTTGGCCCTTTAGAGGCGCACTAAGAAATCTTTTGGCAATATCTTAACTCTAAGGGTGGTTTTCAAGGGTTTTAAGTTCGTCTTTTAGCATGTATATTCTTCTTATTCTCTTGATTATAATTGAAAAATGTCCATATCATATGTCAATATAGAACTATAATCTAGAGAGAGTACCTCTTCGAAACAGTTGTTAACTGGTAACTAAATTAATAATTTTGTCAGGTTGGCTTTGTTAGGTTGGCACCAAGTTGAAGATTGAAATGCATTTATCGCGGAAAAATTGATTGGGCACTGCTACCTCAATCAGAGCTATTCCTGGGAATATAATATTACCAGCCGTCAGGCTCGCTTCGCTCGCCATATCCGTTTAGTCTGGACCCCCGACTGGATCGTCCTAACATATGATAAAAACGCTTAAATGAAAAATGCAGGCGAGCGAAGCTAGCCTGCTGATCTCATTCTTGGACGATCCAGCCGGGGGTCCAGGGGGCGGAGCCCCCTGGCTAGACGGATATGGCGAGCGAAGCGAGCTTGACGGCTAGTATTATAAAATAAAAGCGAAATGGTACTCACTGACTCACTCACTCGCAGAACTAAAAATCTACCGGACCAAAAACTTTCAAATTTGGTAGGTAAGTTCAGTTGGCCCTAGAGGCTCACTAAGAACGGATTTGGAAAAAATTCTAAGGATACGCCCAGAATCTGCGTTTTCCCAGCGTATTTTAGCGTTTTCTCAGCTTTATGGAGAACAAATGAACAGAAAATGTTCAAATTTAGTACAGAAGCTCAGCTAGGGTGTAATAAAATGTGTGTCACGTTATTTTTTTATATTTAAATAACGATTAGCCTCCTGCTTGGCATCAGTCGGTAGAGCATGAAATATTTTAATACAATTATAAAAATTAGGTCGTGGTTTTTAATAGGATACAGTCTCATAAAAATCTTTAAAGGCCCAGATATGAGCTTCCACTATAATTCTGATAATTCATTAAAAAATAAAATATATATATATATATATATATATATATATATATATATATATATATATATGGTACTTATCCTATAGTATTGAGGAATTAAAATAAATTGTACACCATAAACAATTTGATACATATATTAACAAATATTGCAAAAATAGATCAGGGCAAAATATAAAGAGCGATAAAAAATATATATATAAAATAGAACAATAATCGAAATCAATAAAATATCACAGGCTAAATACTATTCTCTAAATTTTATAGCACGAAACTTTACCATGTGCTTTTATTTTATAATCATATGCATTCTTTTAGCAGCTATGCGTAGCTGCTATATTAGCTTGCTAATACTTGTCGACTTGGACAATTCCATTAAAAATAGATTCCTTAAAATCAGCTTGATAAATTGGCAACCAATAATCCGAATATATATCAAATTCTATAGTATCTAATACATTTCTTTGCAATGAATATATATTTTATCTCAGGGTGCAAGATTCGGCACCTGACGGAATAAATAGAGCAATTCATCTAGTGAATCAGAGCTACAACAAACTATCGCAAATTATATTGCAAAAATTAAAGATCATATGAATATGTATTACTAGCCTAGATTTAATACTTCTTTAATTTATAGAACTTCTGATATGTTGATTTATTCGTTATTCTTCTAATAAAATACCTTTAATACTATATTTACTTGCGCAAGTATTTTTTACTAAATTCTTAATTTATGAGATAACCCTTTCGACGAGCTAGCTTTGATTCTCATGTAATTTCGAAGCACTGAGGGCGCCCTATCACTATTTCAATATTTCTCACTCACGTGTCGAAATTTTCTTATGAGCTGCTGATGTCGATCCAACTCCTGGTGGTCCTGGACTATGGTAGCCGGAGTCGTCTCTTCCAAGGGGTTACAAAATTATTAAAAAATGAAAATGACTTTTGCTTTATAAGAGCATCACAAAGTCTATATAAGAAATTTAGTAATTCAATCTAACTTTAAATTTTTACAAGTTATAGCAAGGTATTACGCTCTATAATATTTAGGGACCTCTCATGGTGGCATTTGGCAGGCGAGTGTTGGTTCTCCTTTCTCAATTTTACAATTCTCATTTCCGATTTCTAAATTTACATAAAATTTGAATATCCTAGTCCTCTGCCATTCAAGGTTCAAATAGACCGTACTAAAATATTAAATTATTACTTATGTTGTATGTTTAATAATTTCTTTGCCTTCGGGCCATATCCAAAACATAGACTATACAACAATTTTATACAAATTCTATTTATTTGTAGAAATATATACAAATATTTTTGAATCGGCATACTATTGCCGCCTATCAATTGCCATTATGTGATTGGTGCATGCAAATTATTTCAGTATTCATGCGCCTGGTAACCTCCTATTTCCTGGATACATTTAATTATTTTTATTGGGTTTTTAAAATATGCTCTCTACATGCTAGTTAATTTTCTATATGTTATTATTTGTTTCATGCATCATAATAATTAGCCACGTGATACCTTTTATTCCTCAAATTGCATACCGTTTTGCCACAATAAATTTCTGCCAAGGTGTTTGGTCAGATTCTACGTTGCATTGCTCGGTCGATCATTAGGTCGCCGATCACTAAATGTTTATGCCTAACCTCAACCTTCAATATTTTATATAATATTATACATTAGCAAAAAATTATTTCAATACCACTTAGGCTGTTGTACAGTTTAGCCAGGACAATCTGATATTATCTAATCTTTATGTTATCTCTTTGGCGATATTAGCCAGTTACTTTACTTAGACCTGTTAATATTTCAGCTAGGGATTTTTATTTATCTATCCAAATTGAGTATGTTACATGTGTTACAAGGAATTTGAAATAATGTCAATGTTACGCCCAAAATTAGCGTTTTTTTTTTTTTTTGCTTTTTCTCAGATTTATCGAGAACAAATGAACAGAAATTGTTCAAGCTTAGTGCAGAGGCTATACTAGGGTGTAATAATGTTGTGTTAGAAAGAATTTGAAATAACGCCAAAGATACGCCCAAAATTAGCGGTTTTCTGTGTTCTTCCATCAAGTAATGGACAGAAAATGTACAAATTTGCTACAGAGGTTAAGCTAGGGTCTAAAAATTTTGTGATGAGGTGACTTTAATATTTCATCAAAGATACACCCGAAATCAGCGTTTTTCCAACGTTTTTCTCAGCTTTTCTGCGTTTTCTCAATACTTTGACTTTCTGATAGAATGAAGCATGCTCAAATGAAAAACGCAGGCGAGCGAAGCGAGCCCGCATATCTTATTTTTTGACGATCCAGTCGTGGGTCCAGGGGGCAGAGTCCCCTGACTACATGGATATGGCGAGCGAAGCGAGCCTGACGGCTAGTAATCTATACTTTAGTAAAGGGAAGAACTGGCTTGTACACATACGGGATAAGATATTTGCAAATGACGCATCATCACGTCTGACCTACTATACTGATTAACTTAAAACTTTTCATAACAGATTCTTAATTTACGGAGGTTGGTTATACGTCTATTATAAATTATTCAAGATTTCAGTACTTCAAGTTTTTAATGAGATCCTTGCGAAGCACGGGTTACACCAAATTCATTTTTCTCCTGTTCATCTCTCTGAAAGTCGATGTATTCATTCCAAAAGTACTAGTAGTTCTGTGAACAGTAGACCTCACGCAGTTTTCTCATCCACAGGTATCTGGTGTCATCTGTTCACCGGCTTTTCCAATCATCTGTGTGATGCATGCAATGAATAATCCACTTGTCAGCTGATTAATTATGAATAATTATATAGTCTGATTAATCCTATCTTCAGAGTATACTAGTAGTTCTGTGAACAGTAGACCTCACGCAGTATTTTCATCCACAAGTACCCGATTGAAACTATAGACCTTATGGAAATACAGCAATAGACTGGCTTCTCCACACATCTGTTTAATCACTTGTCATCTGATTCTTACTCTAATATTGGCGTATGAAGGAGGCTCCTTTTCCTTTTCATATTATCCTTGAAATGCAAAATTTCCTAAAACCTTGTATATACGTCGACGCGCAATTAAAAAAGGAACATACCTGTCAAATTTCATGAAAATCTATTGACGTGTTTCGCCGTAAATGCGCAACATATAAACATTTGAACATTCAAACATTTAAACATTAAGAGAAATGCCAAACCGTCGCCTTGAATCTTAGACCTCACTTCGCTCGGTCTAATATATAAATTTTGATATCGGAGTATGGAGGAAATTCCTTTTCCTTTTCATATTATCCTTGAAATGCAAAATTTCCTAAAACCTTGTATATACGTCGACGCGCAATTAAAAAAGGAACATACCTGTCAAATTTCATGAAAATCTATTGACGTGTTTCGCCGTAAATGCGCAACATATAAACATTTGAACATTCAAACATTTAAACATTAAGAGAAATGCCAAACCGTCGCCTTGAATCTTAGACCTCACTTCGCTCGGTCTAATATATAAATTTTGATATCGGAGTATGGAGGAAATTCCTTTTCCTTTCATATTATCTTAAAAATGCAAAATTTCGAAAAAACCTTGTGTATACATCGACGCGCAGTTAGAAAAGGAATATTCCTGCCAAATCTCATAAAATTCCATCAACATATTAGGCCATATATGCGTTACTTACATACAGACAGACGAATTGAAAGATAGACCTCAGTGTGTTTGGTCAATGATTTTCATCCCTTTTCATAGTTTATACAATAAATGACTCTAATGCTTGTAACGTTCTGATTCATTGTTTTTTTTCAGATGTTATCAGTTATAGGAGAGATTTTATCCATCCTCTCATCCATTCGAATTCAAATAAAAATGAACATTGGAAAGAGACAATTTGAACACAGAATTTATTCTCGGAAGTTAAAAGGATAACCAGTTTTATATTCTGTCATCTGACAACCCAGCATAACAGGACTCAGGCTAAATAATACAAAACACGAAACACGTCATGTCTACACTCCATGCCCTAAGTCCACCGTTTGAATGCAAATGGACATCACTTTGATCAACAACGGCATGGTTGGAGAAGCTTAATAACAACATAAACAACATTTACAACAGCATCGCCCACAAATCGTAATGTAATTGGATTTTAATAACCTCTGTCCGTGTCATAATTGTATCTCTGTACAAACTTTAAAGTGAAGCATAACTGCTCCGTTATTAGCCTCGCATTTCAAAATGCAATCAAAATTACTTTTCATTGATCGAATCACGATTATAATCGTTCCATTTTCCAATTTCAATAATTGAATGTTGATCAACTCATTTGACAGGGAACTGGCAACCTTCAAACATTTTCTATGCAATTCGAGGAGTTTAATCCAAATCAAATTACGATCATTGTTGGCTGGTCAATTGATTTCGGTTTTGAAATGAATTCATTCAACCGGGAATAATTCATTTTCATGTGTTGAAACTTATCATACTGCAGAAAGAATTGTGTTGATAAATAAATTCTGGGTTCTCATTTTTGAGGTTATTGAAAAATGGTTCATATTCAAAATCGACTCTGGTTCTTGACTAAACATCTATTTTCAATCCATGAAAGAAACAAATTCCACAATATTAATTATCTTACGTCTTACAAGATTCAATATAAGGAATATTTGTACAGAAAAACCAAGAAATCGTACTATTTAGATGCAGAGAGTTTTCTCTTTTTTCTGTCAATTCTTATTTCAATTCAAAGATGAAATATCGACTATTCTTCCCTCTATAGTTAATTCCTAGAGCACTATATGACGAGGCAACTTCATTATAATTTATTGTATTTTCCCTAAAGATTATAGACCTACTGGTTTGTTCATTTCTGGAATTTCAGACAAAAATAATTCCAGCGGTGAAATGCAGGACTAACTCAAGTGACGTTCTCGAGCTGCTCGCTTCCTATTGGTCGTGAGCTGTGGAGGTAAAATGGCGACTGAGCAACCCATCGACCAATCAGACAGCTTGTTGGTTTTGGAGACGTGAAGTATAGATTCAGCCACTGTTACATCGATTCCATCTCATGAGATATATCCTGAGATTATTTTTTTCTCAGTTACTTCCCTGAGGAGTGTAGTTTATCAGCTTAGGCCCAAATTCACCAAAACCGAAAACTAAGTTTTTAGCGGCATTTGGTTTCAAGTCAGATGATTTTAAATTGGTTTTGTAATATGATTTTTCGTTTATTTAGAATCAACTGACGCTCAAAGTTTTTGTTTTGGTGGATTCGGTCCTTGGTTTTTCCTACGTGGTCATAACTAGTAGTTCTGTGAACAGTAGACTTCACGCAGTATTCTCATCCACAAGTACCTGATGTCAACTGTTTTAAATGTTAAATCAGTTCACGTTTGAATTTGTATTCCATAATTTATTAATATTTATGTTGATTTAAACAATGAATAGAATATATTTCTATTCCAGAATTTATATAATATTCATCCAGTTCCGTGATAATATTTCCATCTAATGAAAATTAATTATTTTTCAATCAAAGATATTATAATTTCTTCAGCATTATTTAGTTCATTTGATTATTTTTAATCACCGAGAATATTGATACTGATGGACACGCATAATAATACCATGACTGCAAAACAAAATACTGAAACCAAAGACCTTAAAGATGCGATTAGACCAAATTTATTAACAGAATGCTAATAGCTCAATCCTTATAGATTATATTAGATTGAACATATAACTTATCATACACATGATGAACATGTGTGCTTGTCAACTTGCGTTGAATCTAATAGAATCTATAAGATTTAAGTTATTAACATAGAATCTATAAGAATTAAGTTATTAACTTTGGTGTAAACCCAGCTTAATGATGCATACCTCTTCAAGGTCTTTGATTGAAACTATAGACCTTATACAAATACAGTAATAGACTGGCTTCTCCACACATCAATCTGTGTAATTATTGTTTGTTAGCTGATTTATGATGAATAATTCTATAGTCTGATGTTTACTCTAATATTGGCGTATGAAGGAGGCTCCTTTTTCCTTTTATATTATCCTTGAAATGCAAAATTTCCAAAAACCTTGTATATACGTCGACGCGCAATTTAAAAAGGAACATACCTGTCAAATTTCATGAAATCTATTACCGCGTTTCGCCGTAAATGCGCAACATATAAACATTTAAACATTAAGAGAAATGCCAAACCGTCGACTTGAATCTTAGATCTCACTTCGTTTGGTCAATTATGTCATGATTATAATGTTTTGTACAATGAATGAATGAATGAATAGATAAATTTCATCTTTTCAATATATTACAGTATAGCCGAAATAATCCATTCATTGGAAACGATCAAGTTCCATGACTGGATCGTGAGGCACTTTTTCGTAATTCGAAATTCTTTTCTCCCAATATCGTCTCTCGCCGACTCTCTCGACGGCTGGGAGCTGTTATGGCCTGTGAAAAGCGCCAGGGGGGGCTTGAGGAGTTGGAGGAGGTAGAAAGAGGGTTTGATGGTGAGGGGGTTGAAAAGAGAGGGTTGATAAGGGAGTGCGATACACGAGGGCTGTCGTGTAATTTTCAATTCTCTCAGGAAACTGGTCGGGCTGTACAGGAATGCTACCGCATTCCAATCATATCTTGCATCTCTCTCCTCCTCTCTTCCACCCCGTATTGCTCTCTCACTCTCTCTCATCCCCCATCCCAAATAAATCCCTTCCACGCGGAAAAATGCTGTCACATATCCCCTTGTGTCACCGTATCAAGTTTGTTTTAATTAACATGTGATTGTCCGGGCGGAAGTTTGGATGAACGGTGTATGTTTGCATGCGAGCACTGCTTTTCTTTTCTGCTTTTTTAAAATTAAAACACATCAAAATCGTTTAACGTTACTAACGTCGATTTTTGTTCTAACGATTTTTTCCGTCCTTATAAATTCTATTAAACTAGTAGTTCTGTGAACAGTAGACCTCGCGCTCAGTGAGTTACATTGACCTGTTATTATGTTTTCTCAAAAATTAATAAATAATTTATCAATTCAAAATGTCTAGAAAAAATCCTTAATAAACAAAGAGCTTTCTGTCCTATCGTACCGTGACGTATCGTCCCGGAATGTGAGTGTGAGCACTGTTATCAGGTCTGGCTGCAACTGTCTACAACATTGATGGAAAGATACATTTTCAAGATGTTCGATGTTTTTGAACGGGTGGTATTATAGTCAACTGTCTAATAATGTTGATGGAAAGATACATTTTCAAGATGTTCGATGTTTTTGAACGGGTAGTATTATAGTCCACTAGACAGCTGATTTATGATGAATAATTCTATAGTCTGATTTTTACGGTAATATTGGCGTGTGAAGGAGGCTCCTTTTTCTTTCTATATTATCCTTGAAATGAAAAATTTTCAAAAACCTTGTATATACTTCGACGCGCAATTTAAAAAGGAACATACCTGTCAAATTTCATGAAAATCTATTACCGCTTTTCGCCGTAAATGCGCAACATAAAAACATATATACATTTAAACATTCAAACATTTAAACATTAAGAGAAATGCCAAACCGTCGACTTGAATCTCAGACCTCACTTCGCTCGGTCAATTAAACAGATGATTCCAAACAGATATGTTTGTCAAGTTCCGTTTTATTTGATAGAATACAATCATATGGACGGCAAAATATCGTACGAGCAAAAATCTATGTGTGTTTAAGCCCTTAAGCCCTAGTTACAGACATCAACCAGCTGCATTACGAATCTTGAGTGAAATTTGAGATTTATCTAGGATTTCTTCCACCTAATTCATATTTTACCGTTGAAGACATTTTCAACAATATACTTAAGTCTATGTCCATATATTTAACATATTCAGTGTGAAATTATTACTGATCTTGTTCCATGAATGCTTATGCATATTGTCCAGTCACTATATACATTATTTTGTGCAAGCAATTTATATTGTAGTTCTGATTTTTCAATAATATATTTTGTAGGTACATAAGAGAAGTCCTGAACCAATTTCTTAATGCAAAATTTCCTTGTGCTAGATACAGGGTGGGCCAAAAACCTCGTATTTTCAGCTCATTTTCCAGTTTCCAGCTATTTCTGCCAAATCTCGTAGTCGGACAGAAATTGAATATAGAAATTGGCCATTTTTTGTGTATTGGAATATGGGCTTAAGTACACTCAACATGTAAATTTTCCATTTTTCGACCGAATTTGACTTGTGATGATTTTGGACCGTCTTGACGAGCCGAGAAGAATGAAGTGTAGTACAATGAAATCCGAGCATCGTGTCAAAAGTTATAAGTGTTTGAAATTTTGATCCTTGAGGTGTCCTTAAGCGCGCCTCTACACTAGAAAATACTGAAATGAAGTGCATCTAACGGCTGATTCTCATAGAACATAATCTCATGAACTTATTCCATTGTACGAAATCTCAATGTGAGAACAATGTATTTGGTGATGATAATTGAAGCTGAAAATGAGGTGTTTTCACAATACAAGGAGCATTGTTGTCAGATGTACCTGAAAATCTATGAGAGATAGAGTGCTCTACCTGATATCAGATTGTAGAGCACAAAAATACACCCAGAGGGATTTTGAATTATACATGGTAACAATCGAAAGATATTGTTTGTTCAAAAACTGAAATTCATCAAAATTGATTTTTTCTTCAAATTTCACTCATTTTTGAAAATTCATAACTCAGTACTCATTGGTGATAGAGAGCTCCAAATGATTTCATTTTTTTTTTTTAAATTGTATAATCTGTCAGATATCGGCCTCCGTTGAAGCGTCATGTGTCATGATCTTACTCCAAAGGGGGGGACACGAAATTATATAATTGGAACTATATGACAATAAATTAGAATTATAATTGTTCGGTCTTGAGTACGGTTTCCTTGTATGGTAGGTCTTACCTTGTGTTGGCGAATGCTGCAGCTTAATTTGCTCCGTAGAGAAGGGGGGACGTACAATAAAGAAAAAAAGTAATTGATATTTAAAATGGTCAGATCAAAAAGAATAATTGAACAGTTTTAATATTTGAGGTTATGATTCAATGATAGATATTTGCAGGTTAGGTTGATCAATCTTTGTTTAATCGGATTGTCGATATCACTTAAATCGGAGTATCGAAGCAGAATGGCTGGTGTGTAGATAGAACAGATTAAAAAAGTTAACTTGCTCAATAAAGAGGTTGGCGGTCTACAAAGGTAGCCGAAGTAAGGGACCTGAATTTCTAACTTAATATGGTAAGGTGGAATTAAATTCAATTTAATAATAAAATGCAGTTCAACTTGAACCTGCTGAAAATAAATTCTGCTGTCACTACGATCAGACAGAGATAGTGATTTTGGAGTGAACCTTTTCTCCAAATGATGACGAATATATCCAGAATCCAATAATTGTGCCGTAATTTGGAAAGATGTTAGACCGTATGAAACAACAGATACAATGGCAAATCCATGCGAACCAGGTCTCTGATAATTACTATAGGTTGTATGAGAGCAAAGTGCTGAACCAAAATAGTAAATATTTCGAGTACCGAGTTTAATTCTAATGCTGTTTAAACGATCTACTACCTCTCTTTGCGATGTTGGTCGGCTAATAATGTAGGATTCACTACACCTCGGTGGGGTAGGCTAGTGGAAGTCGATTTATTATTTGATTCTGCGGGATACCCTCAAGGACAGAATTTGTTACTTGATAAGAAAATCGACCACCATTTACCACCAGAAGAAATAATGATCTAATGATAGATATTCTACTCGCTACTGTCTGACTATTGCAAAACAGGATGTGTCCTGAATGATCAATGTATGTCAGTCGAGAAAGAACGAATTTGGAGGTATAATGAAGTAAATCCAGTTTAATAAAACGGTAAAATGGATATATTCTGAAGGATGTATTTTTACAACAAATATTGAATAAATTGATAAACAGATTATGTAAATAATAGCTTTCAAATAGATACAGAATGAAGATTGGTTGACAACAGATTTGAATCTTTAAATTATAAATATTATATAAAAAGTTTGGTACTCTTCAATTAAACAAAATAAAATGGATAATAGCCCTTAGGAAAGGGTCATAAACTGAACTAGTTAAACAAGAAAAAAGAAGTTAATATTAAATGGTGATTCAGAGAATAGAACAAATTAATAATTAAAATTACTCTCAGGGTGTGGTTTCGCCTAAGGAAAAAAGAACTTTTGGCTAAGTACAGCGTGGACAGTTAAATTTATTTAATACTATAAAATTTAATTATGATAAATTTTGTACCCTTAAAACTACAGTCATGACTTTTCCAAATGGACGAATTTATACGCTGTACAATTTTCGCAGATTTATGGGGATCCCCTTTTATATATTCGAATAACTTACGTAGACTTTTGTTTCCGTTTTTTGGTTTTTCGAAATATATTCGGCAGTAGAATATATCGTTCCGGCTGGGTCCTTCCACGTGGCGAAAAATGTTGAACAGACTTCACTGATATAATTTCGGGGTTTATTTGAATGAAATTTAAAATCTTAATATCACAATTATTATAGGAACTTTGGAACAACTTTTAAAAAACAGAAAAACGAAGATTGAATTACATTAAATAGAAATTAAAGCTTTTGAACAATTAGGTACGTGGACTAGGTCTGCATCCTACCGATGATCCTTGCAAAAATGGCCTCGAGTCTTCCTCTTCTAATTTTCACTTCAATTTCTCCTCCAAATTTTATCTTGCCAAATTTACATATTAATCCGGGATTGGTCCGATTCTGTGACGTAACCAATACGCCGAATGAGTGGTGTCACTGTGTCCAACTTTAAAGCTTTAAAATAGGGTGAAATTCCTGATTTGAAGTTGTTCCAAATTATCATATAGTTTTTTATAATTATAATATACCCAACATAAATAATAGAATTCGTCTATGATGATATGCTTCAAATTGGCTTCAATGGACAGCTAATGATTATAGAACATAGACATGCTTGTATAACATAAAGTAGACATAATACAAGAATATATATGTTTATAACAATAACGAACATCATAATAAATAAATATTTCTTCCTATTTTTTTTTTTGTTTATATTGTTTTTTATATGCTAGAATATCGACCCTCAAACGTTATATATGGCTAAGCTAATTTGTTCATATATTTTTAACAAGAATATTTTTTTTTGTAGTTCAAATAAATAAATATTCGGGCTTATTTGGCCTAGAAACGAAAGTATAAAAATGAAAAATTTAATAATATATGATTTCTATGATCGATCATTAGTTGAACTGCCTTCTCAATTTGCTACTTGTTAATGAGCTAGCCTCGGTTTGTTTTAGGGTTATGTTTTCGTTTTCGAAACTAACCTTCAAATATAACTTTACTGTTCCAATCCATAGGCATATAAACATATACGATTTTTTCCATTGACTAATTTTTTGGAAGGCATACAATTACAGATTTATTTATTTCCTTCTTTGTAAGTTAGATAATGGTCGTCTATCTACCTCAGATAAGATTGTATTGTTTCTACGGTGATAGAAACTATTCCGTTCTTGTACTAGCCTATGAACAAATTTATTCTGTATTTTGAGGATTGTACAATCATTGGTACATCACAAATCTAAAAAAAGGTGACGGCAATTTTTTCTGTCTGACTACGAGATTTGGCAGAAATAGCTGAAAACTGGAAAATGAGCTGAAAATACGAGGTTTTTGAGCCACCTGTATCTAGCACAAGGAAATTTTGCATGAAGAAAATTGGTTCAGGACTTCTCTTATGTACCTACATAATATATTATTAAAAAATCAGAACTACAATATAAATTGCATGCACAAATGTATATAGTGACTGGACAATATGCATAAGCATTCATGGAACAAGATCAGTAATAATTTCACACTGAATGTGTTAAATATATGGACATAGACTTAAGTATATTGTTGAAAATGTCTTCAATGGTTCTAGACTCCTCTTATGTACCCGAATAATATATGAGAAAATCAGAACTACAATATAAATTGCAAGCACACTCCCTTCTTTATGTCTATATTGACTGGTCTATATATATTTCTCAACAACTCCATGATGGTGGCCACTAACAACAGCACAAGTGTGCTGAGTATGTGTGTACAACATGCTCGTCAAGAGTGTTGTGTCATGGGAAACTACAGTTGTGCAAAGGGGATAGTTTTCATGATGCAGGATGAGTCTGTCATAAAAAATTTATCTCTGTCCATCATTCATTGAACATATGAACCACTAGCTCAACATAAGCAGAATGGAGACTGGTAGTGGAGAAAAATAAAAGAACTGGGTTGCCGAGTTGCCTTGCCACTGCCTTCTATATAGCTGATACCGGTATATCTGATACTAACTGTTAATATTCTTGTTCAAAATAATCACTTATATTCTATTCATCGAGGAAATATTTTTTTCAATAATCAAATAAATAGATTCCCATGATGAGGATTGATTAATTTGTTTAAATTTTTACATTGTTGAGTATCGATCTAGCAACATTGCGGAGCTAGGAAAGGACAGAGCTATCTGCTTTGTTGAATGATAGACAAGGATAGCAATGTTATGAAATAGGGCCATTACAACGTGGACCTCACTATAGTAGTTCGAGCGAGCAGACTAATCGAGAATTTCCTTTGTTTATAACGATCGTAAACTCTTCTACCCGACAGTTGCATAGAGATGATCCGAACGGGATTGTTATGATCTGGAGGAATGGCGCTTCAAGGCAATAAAATAGGAACATTAGATTCATGATGCGTTTCACATCATCTGTCGAGATGATCGAAGAAAAATCACGAGTGTTGAAAGATTTATCACTTCAGGATTTCAATGTGTTGAAGGTATCCCGTTGGGAAATGATCACTTGAAATGTATTTAGAGGCAGCAAACGGTTTGTGTGCTGAAAAATTCAATTTGCCAACCAGTCATGCTCGGGCTCTAAATCATTTTCATCCAATAAAACGCCGAAAATATTTTCTGATCGCCACTTCTCGTTGAACTGAACGCGTTTTATGAGCGCACAACATTGGTTCAATGTCAAACACTGCTAATGGAAAAAGAAAATTGTTCGTTGCGAAGTGTTGCCATGTTTACAACTGTTCGATATTTGGGTTTTCGAACTTCATGTACCATAGCAACAGATTTCAATTATTACATTTATAGTCCAGTCAACGGAAGATTATAGAGGGAAAAGTTTGGAACACAATTTTAAACTCCACAGCTCTTTTAAGGATAGTAAGAGGATTAACATATCAAAAGTCCTCACCCCTACCCCTTGTGCTAAAGGGGTGGGGGTGGTTTGAAAGTATCATTTTTTCATTTTTCGCATATATCTCAGAAACTATGCCTCTTATGAACATTTATACTCCATGCAAAATTAAAGCTTACAAAATTACCAACAGGTTTTGTCCTCTACAGTTTCTCAATATCTCTCATAGTTTCTGAGATATCCGCTCATGAAGGTGAGAAATTTTTGGAAAAAACACTTTCGCCTCCATTTTTTTCATTTTTCCGACCTTATAATTTATGAACGATTGATGAACGATCACTCCCGTGTTATCGGATGGGCACGTTAAACTGTCGGTCCCGGCTGAAGTATGACAGTCGTAAGGCCCATTGACGGCTCAAATTATATATTCAGGCGGTGGGACCTTCCCGCAAGGGACTCCCCACCAACATAGCCATACGAATTTACTTTACTATGAACGATTGATGAAAAAACTCCGTGCTGATTATGATCTGATAGAGCATCAAATTATCTTCAATTTGATGTATATTTTTACTATTTTACGCATTTCCCTACGACTATTGCAGGAGTTCTAGTGTTGAGAGTAAAATTTTCTATTCAGCAACAATAGATCAGTTGACAATGGAATTTGTCATTCGTTGCCTGGACTATTACTGGAATATCGAATATGATAGTAAATGTCGATTCTTGTTAATATTGATCTTTTTTCAACTGAATTTATAATTCATTTCTTAAGAAGATATATCTTTCCAGGACTGAATGATACATTATCGGAATTGAAATCGGATATTCTGGTAGTTAATCTCTACATATTGAATGAAAAAGATAAATATCTCTGATAAGTTTATCAGAGATTGACAATGGTGTAATAACCGAAACCGGTCTTTCTAATTATCAATAAATCAGTGGTTTTTTGACAATTTCTTAGTCTTTTTCATTCAATATGAATAATTACCACAATATCAACTTCTCAACTACACAAAAAAAAATCTCTACATAGCCTATAAACAATTCTGCAGCATTGCAAAGTGCAGAGTTAGATAGAGTTATCTGCTCTATCGAATGACAGACAAGGGTAGCAGAACAAAATTGGAATCAGGTGCAGACTTCATAAGATATTTCACTAAGAGACGAATGTGTAGGATACATCAGAACAGGAAAATAGAACCAGTTTGAATGAATTAATATGTCTAATGGCTTTCTCTATTGTTGCAAATGAAAAATAGTGAAAATTCATAGTCAGCCGATGTCTCTTGGAAACATTGCAAAATGTCATAGGGTACGTACAGACTCATGTGTCATGAATACAAGCATTTCACCGCCCATTAGCTGATGCTATTTCTTATTATTGACCGAACGTAGTGAGGTCTATGTTTCAACTCGATTTGCTTTTGTCTGTCTGTATGTAACGCGATTACGGCCAAACGCGATGATAAGGTGCGTACTTTTAATCAGCTGATGTCAAGCTATTTATATCTGTATCTTACCGTTTCTGTAAAAATACAGATATAGTCAGCTGATTAAAAGTGAATTGCTCATGTTCGCGGCGCGTATATCTGTACGCACCTTTAGAAATCGATGAGATTTGGCCGGAATATTCTTTTTTCAACTGCGCGTCGATATAATACACAAGGTTTTTTGAAATTTTTCATTCTAAGGATAATATGAAAAGAAAAGGAATCCCTCCATACTCCGATATCACTCTATATATCATCTACTCTGAAGATAGGATTAATCAGACTATAGATATTATTCTTAATCAATCAGCTGACAAGTGGATTACACAGATGGCTGGAGTGACATAAGAGAAATGCACCGTTAAGGGCTCATGCGCTCCATATTCAATCGTACTTCATAGCCGCTCTTTCTTGAGCTGTCTTATGATCTCATATATACAGCGCGAATTCGAGTGTGTATAGGACATTCCTATTGCTTTCTCTCTTGAATAAATGAGTCTCTCTCAATTTGAATAGGCTAATGATAATTTTATTGTACCTGATAAACTGAAAATTCAGTTGAAAAATAACTGATAATTCTGAACAAAAGAAATGTTTATGATGTTAAAAAAATATTGTCTACAACTGAAATAGTTGTTGATTTATTAGTTTATTAATTTTTATGATGATAAATATTGTCCATAGAATTAATTAAATGAAAATTTAAAATAAAAATAAATGTATAAATAGATTGAAAAGAATTGAATGAACTAAATAATGCTAGATAAATTATAATATTTTCAACTGGAAAAAAATTATCAAATATTTGAAGAATTTTTTCATTAGATGGAAAGATTATCACGGAAATGGATCAATACGAATTCAAAAGTGAACTGAGTTTGTTAACATTTCAAACAGGTGACATTATAAACTTTTGGATAAGAAAACTGCGTGAGGTCTACTGTTCACAGAACTACCAGTATTTGTATTTGTACAGAAACAGCAAGTTACTGATAAGCATGACATCAGCTGATGGGAAGTGAAATGCACGTGTTTGTGCCGCATAAATCTGTACGCACCTATATTATAAAGAAAATAACAAGAAAATAAAGACTAAGTGAATTACTCACATTATACGATCATACTCTATTTACCCTCTTGTATTGCATCTCTCCAGCTTTGAACTAAAAATGATAAAATAGACTGATGTTTATCGAATCCCTGATATTCTCACATTTCCCTTGTGCTAAACAAAAGTAGCCTATTATTTTACCATCAAATTTCCAAACTATCCAGGAAAGCTTTTACCTTGAATCAGTCGTTATTTCCAATTTCCTAGAGAGGAGCTGCAAAATAAGGAAGGGTCTATGTTCTCATCTCACTCCCACCACATTATCAACATAAGGGAGTACGAAACCCTCTCTCTCACCACATTATCAACATCTCCCGTGTTCCTATACCAGCCGCCAAGTCTATACCCTCGTTTAGTTTAAGTCACTGGTCATTACTTAATGTGCTCTCCACTTAGCTGCTTCACTCATGCACAGTCATCACACACACACGCACACACACAAACACAAAGTAGTCGGCTACATTGTCTTCACGTTCCCAAAAAGCAAAAGCTTGTTGCTTAATCGGTTGGTCCAATCTCACTGCAGTATACTTGCGACTCCATGATAGAATTCTGTTTTCTTCCTAACATTTATTGTTTTTTGTATATATGTGTTTATTATTTGGTATCATATTCTTCATCCATATTTATATGGGGCTACTTGATAATTTCATTGAACAGAATGTTCCACAATTGTATTTTAAGTCACATGGACGGAAAAGGGCCGTTTTCCGGCGTGAATTATGTTTCTAGTCAAGGCGTTAGCTGAGACTAGTATTTCATTCGAGCCCTGCAAGAGACATTCACGTCCAAGTAGCGTACACTTTTTTTGTCATAATAATCACAAGAAGAATAATTGGGAAATAGAAAATATTACCTGCTTGTGCTGAAGTTACTACATGCATTCTATAAACATAACCTAGTTCACAAATTCCGAATCAGGAATTTTGTTGAAGTTGATAAAACTTCCCCCTGGAGCGCTGAAGGCGTTTTCTTTTTGTTGTAGTTATGATGTTCCTATTTGGGAACTAGGAAACATACTCGATTGTAAAGAAAACATATGATCCCATAACAGTAGAGTATGCTGTAATGAGAATGATATGTTTATTTGTTCTGCAAACAGCTGTTTACCGGCTTGATTTCAGCATGGGATACAGTTGAAATTGAATGACTATGGCAAAAAAAGGAGTATCAGCCATATATCATAGATTCTACATAAAATTCGCAACAAAAAAGGACCATTGAAATTTTCTGATATTATCGACCTTGGTTTCCAAGATATATCGATTTTTAGATATTTTAAAAGGTCAATAACTAGAAAACTGTCAGTCGAAATGACTATATCTGACTATAGTGAGGTCCACGTTATGATGACAGTGGAGAAAGATAGGAGATCAATTTTGCTGATCGTCTGTCTTTGCAATGTCTTCTATAGACGGTAGCTGATACAGGATCATTGATATAGTATTAACTGTTTTTTTTTAAATAATAAATTATATTTTATTAAGCAAGAAATTATATTTTCCTACAGATACCCTGAAAAGTGACCATTTGTGCACTGATTGCAGGCTGCAAAGAATCACTTTTTCGCCACACTTGGATGTAATGGTTTACGTGGCCAGTGTGAACTTAGAAGAGCATTTCCTAGAAGTACATCCAAAATTGACAGTTCTGGATGCAGAATCGATAGTTCTACAGTTCCTGAAGATTTATAACGATAGTTCCATTAAAATAGTCGAAATAAATGAATTTGAAAAAATGCTCTTCCAAGTTCCACTAGAAAAATGTATTTTTGTCAGCAGAACACAGAGAAATGCTTTAAGATCCTCGAATATGAGAGTTCTAGGCAGAGGAGGTCATCCTGAATCCAGAACAGCTGAGTTCCAATTGATAAATTCAATAGATAGATTTTTATGGCTATTTGAAATTCAAAAAACGAGATAATTCACGTTTTCACCAGAAGAACACAGAATTCAAATATTTGAGAGGTGGAAATTATAGTTCTAGGAAGAGGAGGTCATCCTGAATCCAGAACAGCTGAGTTCCAATTGATAAATTCAATAGATAAATTTTTATGGTTATTTGAAATTCAAAAAACGAGATTATTCACGTTTGCACCAGAAAACACAGAATTCAAATATTTGAGAGGTGGAATCATAGTTCTGGGAGAAGGAGGTCATCCTGAATCCAGAACAGCTGAGTTCCAATTGATAAATCCAATAGATAAATTTTTATGGCTATTTGAAATTCAAAAAACGAGATAATTCACGTTTTCACAGAAGAACACAGAATTCAAATATTTGAGAGGTGGAAATCATAGTTCTAGGAAGAGGAGGTCATCCTGAATCCAAAACAGCTGAGTTCCAATTGATAATTCAATAGATAAATTTTTATGGCTATTTGAAATTCAAAAAACGAGATAATTCACGTTTTCACCAGAAGAACACAGAATTCAAATATTTGAGAGGTGGAAATCATAGTTCTAGGAAGAGGAGGTCATCCTGAATCCAAAACAGCTGAGTTCCAATCGATAAATTCAATAGATAAATTTTTATGGCTATTTGAAATTCAAAACACGAGATAATTCACGTTTTCACCAGAAGAACACAGAATTCAAATATTTGAGAAGTGGAAATCATAGTTCTAGGCAGAGGAGGTCATCCTGAATACAGAACAGGTGAGTTCCAATTGATAAATTCAATAGATAAATTTTTATGGCTATTTGAAATTCAAAAAACGAGATAATTCACGTTTTCACCAGAAGAACAATGAATTCAAATATTTGAGAGGTGGAAATTATAGTTCTAGGAAGAGGAGGTCATCCTGAATCAAGAACAGCTGAGTTCCAATTGATAAATTCAATAGATAAATTTTTATGGCTATTTGAAATTCAAAAAACGAGATAATTCACGTTTTCACCAGAAGAACACAGAATTCAAATATTTGAGAGGTGGAAATCATAGTTCTAGGCAGAGGAGGTCATCCTGAATACAGAACAGGTGAGTTCCAATTGATAAATTCAATAGATAAATTTTTATGGCTATTTGAAATTCAAAAAACGAGATAATTCACGTTTTCACCAGAAGAACACAGAATTCAAATATTTGAGAGGTGGAAATCATAGTTCTAGGAAGAGGAGGTCATCCTGAATCCAAAACAGCTGAGTTCCAATTGATAAATTCAATAGATAAATTTTTATGGCTATTTGAAATTCAAAAAACGAGATTATTCACGTTTGCACCAGAAGAACACAGAATTCAAATATTTGAGAGGTGGAAATCATAGTTCTAGGCAGAGGAGGTCATCCTGAATCCAAAACAGCTGAGTTCCAATTAATAAATTCAATAGATAAATTTTTATGGTTATTTGAAATTCAAAAAAAGAGATTATTCACGTTTGCACCAGAAGAACACAGAATTCAAATATTTGAGAGGTGGAAATCATAGTTCTGGGAGAAGGAGGTCATCCTGAATCCAGAACAGCTGAGTTCCAATTGATAAATCCAATAGATAAATTTTTATGGCTATTTGAAATTCAAAAAACGAGATAATTCACGTTTTCACCAGAAGAACAATGAATTCAAATATTTGAGAGGTGGAAATTATAGTTCTGGGAAGAGGAGGTTATCCTGAATCCAGAACAGCTGAGTTCCAATCGATAAATTCAATAGATAAATTTTAATGGCTATTTGAAATTCAAAAAACGAGATAATTCACGTTTTCACCAGAAGAACACAGAATTCAAATATTTGAGAGGTGGAAATTCTTCTGGTGAAAACGTGAATTATCTCGTTTTTTGAATTTCAAATAGCCATAAAAATTTATCTATTGAATTTATCAATTGGAACTCAGCTGTTTTGGATTCAGGATGACCTCCTCTGCCTAGAACTATGATTTCCACCTCTCAAATATTTGAATTCTGTGTTCTTCTGGTGAAAACGTGAATTATCTCGTTTTTTGAATTTCAAATAGCCATAAAAATTTATCTATTGAATTTATCAATTGGAACTCAGCTGTTTTGGATTCAGGATGACCTCCTCTTCCTAGAACTATGATTTACACCTCTCAAATATTTGAATTCTGTGTTCTTCTGGTGCAAACGTAAATAATCTCGTTTTTTGAATTTCAAATAACCATAAAAATTTATCTATTGGATTTATCAATTGGAACTCAGCTGTTTTGGATTCAGGATGACCTCCTCTGCCTAGAACTATGATTTCCACCTCTCAAATATTTGAATTCTGTGTTCTTCTGGTGAAAACGTGAATTATCTCGTTTTTTGAATTTCAAATAGCCATTAAAATTTATCTATTGAATTTATCGATTGGAACTCAGCTGTTCTGGATTCAGGATAACCTCCTCTTCCCAGAACTATAATTTCCACCTCTCAAATATTTGAATTCATTGTTCTTCTGGTGAAAACGTGAATTATCTCGTTTTTTGAATTTCAAATAGCCATAAAAATTTATCTATTGAATTTATCAATTGGAACTCAGCTGTTTTGGATTCAGGATGACCTCCTCTTCCTAGAACTATAATTTCCACCTCTCAAATATTTGAATTCTGTGTTCTTCTGGTGAAAACGTGAATTATCTCGTTTTTTGAATTTCAAATAGCCATAAAAATTTATCTATTGAATTTATCAATTGGAACTCAGCTGTTTAGGATTCAGGATGACCTCCTCTGCCTAGAACTATGATTTCCACCTCTCAAATATTTGAATTCTGTGTTCTTCTGGTGAAAACGTGAATTATCTCGTTTTTTGAATTTCAAATAGCCATAAAAATTTATCTATTGGATTTATCAATTGGAACTCAGCTGTTCTGGATTCAGGATGACCTCCTCTGCCAAGAACTATGATTTCCACCTCTCAAATATTTGAATTCTGTGTTCTTCTGGTGAAAACGTGAATTATCTCGTTTTTTGAATTTCAAATAACCATAAAAATTTATCTATTGAATTTATCAATTGGAACTCAGCTGTTCTGGATTCAGGATGACCTCCTCTTCCTAGAACTATGATTTCCACCTCTCAAATATTTGAATTCTGTGTTCTTCTGGTGAAAACGTGAATTATCTCGTTTTTTGAATTTCAAATAGCCATAAAAATTTATCTATTGAATTTATCAATTGGAACTCACCTGTTCTGTATTCAGGATGACCTCCTCTGCCTAGAACTATAATTACCACCTCTCAAATATTTGAATTCTGTGTTCTTCTGGTGAAAACGTGAATTATCTCGTTTTTTGAATTTCAAATAGCCATGAAAATTTATCTATTGAATTTATCGATTGGAACTCAGCTGTTCTGGATTCAGGATGACCTCCTCTGCCTAGAACTCTCATATTCGAGGATCTTAAAGCATTTCTCTGTGTTCTGCTGACAAAAATACATTTTTCTAGTGGAACTTGGAAGAGCATTTTTTCAAATTCATTTATTTCGACTATTTCAATGGAACTATCGTTATAAATCTTCAGGAACTGTAGAACTATCGATTCTGCATCCAGAACTGTCAATTTTGGATGTACTTCTAGGAAATGCTCTTCTAAGTTCACACTGGCGTTTACGTGCGTCATATGGAGGCCGAAAGTGATTGTTTTCCGACCAGGCCGGTAAAACTTTACGGCCCTAGGGCTGTAAAATGACCTTGAATAACAGCTGATCGTGTCCGATCCCGATCTCACAAAAGTCATAGAGAGATAATCTCATAACGACTGTAATAATCTATATAATTATGTATCGTGAATCGCGGTATTATGTCTATAATATATTTTATAAATTACTGTTTAATAATTTAATATTTATTGTGTTTTTGATATCAAACAATGAATACAATGGCTGCATTGTCCATTGTCAGAAAGGTACGTATCGCAAGTATTTAAAAGTGAAGAATCGAATTTGAAATCAAAGTACAATAATTGTATCAATATTTAAAAGTGAGGTAGAGTAATAATTGTTTCTTTTTTATTATCGAATTCCACTTCTTAATGCAATACAATCAACTATAATAACAAGAAAATACAGCAGAGATCTGAAGTTTAAGGTAAGCCTACTGGTGAAACTCAGCCTTGACTAAAAAATTCCTAGTAGGTAATTTTTCCGTAATTCATTATTAAAACTTTTAGATAATTTTTCTTTAATATTGAACCATATAGAGAAAACATTAGGCCCACTCAAGATTGAATCTTCGAATGTTTTCTCTATGATTTCAGAGCAATATTTTGTTGTGAAAATGCCGGCAAACCGGCTTCAAATTAATATGCTGCTATACACTATATTATAGTAGCCTACATACGTTACCTGACTTAATTCAGAGTGAAAATTTTATTGTGAAACAGATAATAATATTAATTTTAATAATATAAGTCATGAGCCAAAGTCTGTTGTACCTTTGACTATAGAAAGAACCTTCTTCTATAGAAAGAACAACCTTCTTTCTATAGAGGAAAGAAGGTTGTTCTTTCTATAGTCAAAGGTTGTACGCTTTTTAGGAGTAAAGTAAACTTTTTTAGAAGTCTAGTTTACAGTATTACGTGTATGCTAAGAGTTATCAGTCAGGCCTCTTCCTTCAACAATACCCAATAGCCGAGAGCGTTAAGGCGTAACACAACTGAACTCAGCTCAGTGAGTTACAAACACGATCTAGGTTCGAATCTCGGTCAATGACATTTTTTTTTGTTGATGAATTTCGACTTTTATTAGCTATTTTTTAAATTAGTTACCATAATTTAAATTTCAATCAATTTTTTAGATATATTTTGAGACAAAACTGTGAAATATGCAATTATATTAATTTTTTCATCACATTATTTCAAAATAGTAATGAAAATTCTATTCATCCATCTATCCATGAGATATTGCACCGGGCGCAAAGTGCGAGCTATAAAAATTCAAACAATTATTCGAAATATTAATAGTATAAAAATATGGTCACTATTGTAAATTATTAATTAGTAACATTGAAATTAATTGACAGTAAAAGTTGTCATAACCAAGATTCAAACTATCAAAATAGGCTGTTTGAATTTAATTAATTTTTCAATTTCTTATAAATATTGGGAAGTTTTTTTTTTGGGTGTGGCGAAAAATAGCATTCGCAACACGGGCAAAAATGTTTTTCCGGCTCTCAAACGCTTCAAGTTCTCGACTTCGTCTCGAACTTGAAAACCGCGATCTCGAGCCGGAAAACGTACATTTTCGACCCTAGGTGCGAAATATACTATTCCGCACTAGTGCGCAAAGTGAGTACTTTGCGTACTCCAGATTTGCAGCATGACAACGCAAAATAGTTAGTTGGTTATATGGAGCACCAGTGCAGCAAAATCAAAATTAAGTTGGTAACAGTGACTGCTGTGGCTGCTATAGTGAGCAGAGGTGCAACGAAGCACAACGCGCTAATTATTAAGTAGATATTATAACCAAGGACAACGACAGCACAGTGCCACCACAGCACACACCACACAGCTGCCCCCCGCCATTCAAACACACATACATTATTCAGGCAATTTTACCCATAATTACCCACTTTTCATATTCAATGGTAACTGTAGGAAAAATTTAATGTGAAATACGTGCGCAAAGTTCGTTTGCTGCACTCAAGTAACCATTCCGCCATCGCCTACGGCTCGGGCGTAAACGTTTCTTTCGATGCAGCAAACTGTCACTTTGCGCACTAGTTGCACAAATAACTATTTTCAATGATTCCATAATGAATTTTCATTATCAAGATGAAATACTTTGATAGTTAATTATCATTTCTACTTTGTTAAAAGACAATCTAGCAACAGAGAACAGCGAGAAAGAGATAGAGCGCTATCTGCTTTGTTGAATGATAGACAAGAATAGCAATATCATTGCCAATCAAAAACTGACATTATATCGTGCACCTAACTGTAGTTATTGATGTTGAAAAAAAAACTAAAAATCGAAATATATCGAAAAATATGGTCGATATGATAAAATTTTACTGGACATTTTAATTGCAAATATGAAGTAGAATCTATGTTCCTTCGACTGTTACACCTTTCATGGGAAATCCTGTATAGAGCTATCTGATATGGAAGGTGATGGTTGGAGAGAAGTGGTAATAATGCTTTTTTATCATTTCATGAACTCCATAACGTGAATCTCAATATTTGAAATTCATGAAAGTTCAAACTTTTTGAAAATCAGGAATCTTCATACTGAAGAGAATTAATGAGTGAATAAGTGATACAAGTATTGTTGCAGGAGACGATAAGCCGACGGTCCCGACTACCTAAAAAGTAGTCGTCATCTCTCATCATCATCCCTCTCACTCATTACCCACGCACATGCCTAAGAGCTTATGTGGGCATCACACTCGGCATCATTATTATTTCTGTCTGTTTTTCTATGCTGTACACACAATCTTTTCCTCTGAGTATACAAAATGACAACATTTTAAGAAAGCATGTCTATCAAAACGAAATATTGGCTTCTCAGTCGGCTAGTTTCGAAGTACCGCTTTCACAAATAATACAGCTCGAGTGAAGGCTGTCAAAAAAGAATAAGAAATTGCTTTTATATACGGTTTTGTGACGAACTATCTCATCTGTGGTCCGGGCATGGATCATAAAATAACCGTATACAGAACGAAAATTGGATTTGATCTGTTGGTGGGTAAGGGAGCGGCCCCCTCTAACCTCGTCCCCCCAATTTCTTGTCACTAAATTGTGGGGTAGAAATGGGGGGTACTATGACAACATTTTGGGGGTCCTACAACACCTCTTCTGCTAACCGGGTGTCTTTTCACACTACTGGAAGGAAGCTCCACTATATTCTGAACTGCTCATTTTCTTTTTCATCGACCTCTTCAAGAGGTTCCCAGCATTTTCTCATCGTTTCTCTCTCATTCTCCTCTCTCTCACACATTCACACTCCTCCACGCTCTCTGATTCATTCACTATCTCTCACTCTATCACTATCTCTCTATCTCTCTCTCACACTTCTTCTTCTTCTTCTTCTTCTTCTTCTTCTTCTTCTTCTTCTTCTTCTTTTTCTTCTCTCCTTGATTAATTCAAGATCACAATGCGATGTTCCATTTCTTATTCTATAGTTCAGTTTCATAAGTTCTTCGCAATTTGTGCACATTCCTTCTTTCTCTTCTTTTCTTCCCTATTATTATCATTATTTTCCCTGTGATTTTTCCACTAGCTATCCAGCATGTTCAAATGTTTATTTTTCTTTCTATATCTATTTATCTTTCTACCTTTTCTCTTTCTATCTGATTACCTTCTACTAATATCCATATATTATATTATAATATCCATATATTATCCATATAATATTCGATTCTTTCCCACATTAAATCATACTATTCCTCTTCAATTTTATGCGAATATTATTCATTATCAGTTATATTATGTATCTTTCATCTATTGATAACCTTCTTCAAAGATTTTTCGTTTTTCTGCTGGCTTCTTCTTCTCTTTTTCAGTTTTTACTGGATCCCATTTCGCTCTATCTCCACCATGAACACGATCTTCCACTACTGGATTTCATCTCTCTCTATCTCCACTTGGACTCGATTTTCCACCACTGGATTCCATCTCTCTCTGTCTCCACTTGGACTCGATCTTCCACTACTGGATTCCTTCTCGCTCTACCTCCACTTGGACCCGATTCTTCCACTACTGGATACCTACTCGCTCTATCTCCACTTGGACCAGATCTCCCATTTCCAGTTCTTCCTCAATCTTCATCTTATTCACCATTAGGATTATTCATCACCGAAACTCCACACATCTACATCTTATTGTGTTTAGTGAATTTCTGAACTAGTGCTTTAAATAGTGAAGGGAGCCGAACTGTCAGGCATACTGAATGCACTCGAATCAAGAGACTTTTTCATTTAGGTTAAGTGTTATCAGTTTCATCCCCATTTCCCCCGTCATGTGTCGTTCTGAGGTCGGTTCACGATTGGTCTGCTGCTTCCATGATGCCTCTTACTGACACGTCAGCTCGCTCGCCCTCAAGTAGGTATGATTATTCAATAATAGTAATAATGACGCAGGTACGTTTCTAGCAAATAAGCTCCACTCTTTCAAAAAACTTTTCAAGGCTGCTCACCTTAACGTACAATCCCTCAGTTGCCACATTGATGAACTCAGAGCAATCTTCCGTTTTCAGGACTTCAATATAATCGGAATTTCCGAATCATTTTGAAGCCTAGTATTTCATCAAATTTTGTTGCATTGCCTGGATATAATCTTTCCGGAATGATAGATTAAATAAAGCTTGTGGGGGTGTAGCAATTTATGTGAAAGATGGTATCAAAACAAAAGTTTTAATCACATCTAAACAAGAGTATTGTTCCAGACCAGAGTTTATGCTACTTGAATTATCCTTATCTAGTAATGATAAATTACTCGTTGGTATCTGTTATCGCCCACCAAAAATAGGTCATTTCACAGATTTCGAAAATGCCTTGCTTTCTCTTATGCCTTGTTATAACCGTATACTAGTTATGGGGGATATGAACACCGACTTGAACATGACGAATCGTAACTTTGACTACTTTCAACTGACTACAATTTTCCAATGCCTAAACATGACTATTTTACCCCTCGATCCAACTCATCATACTAATGAATCAGACACACTCATTGACCTTCTCATTGTTAGTGATCCCAATTAGGTTGTTCAAGCAGGCCAAATCTCAGTCCCAGCTATTTCTAGACATGATTTGATCTACTGTGTACTTTCCCATAAGATACCCAAGCCAGAACAGAAAATTATCACTTATAGAGACTTCAAAAACTTTGATGAAGCCGCCTTCCTGACTGATGTGGCTCAGACTCCATGGCATCAAATTGAAGCATTACCCTCAGTTGATGACATGGTCAAGACTTTCGAGAATTGGACTTTGACTTTGTATGACAAACATGCACCTTATGTGACAAGGAGGATTAATAGAAAACGACGAGTACCGTGGATGACTGAAGACATACT